>NC_043996.1:28572636-28732636 GCF_902150065.1 Myripristis murdjan | reverse complement strand
ACACGTCTACTGGCACGTCCACTCGTCTAATCGCCTCCACTTTGTCAATTAAATTTTCTTCATCAGGAAACTTTGGAGTGTTTTAGCAGGCTCACACCCTGGACACTTGCCAACAATTAAAAAAAAATAGTGAAAGTTGTTTCAGAGTTACAAGGAGCTTAAAATAAAATACAGATAAAATGAAATTAAACAGTAAAATCGACAACCTGATACAGAGTGATTGAGGACAGATATGACAGTCAGTTGTGCAATGATGCAATGCTGACGATGTTTTTTATTTGTTTCGTGGGCTCCCGTCCCATTTGAAGATAGGTAGTGTGTGTGTGTGTGTGTGTGTGTGTGTGTTGGCGTCTCCTCACCTCCCGGCATCACGGTGCCGACGTCCTGCAGCGTGAGCACCGACAGCTTCTCCTCGGAGTCGACCCGGATCACGCCGTGACTCAGACCCTGCATGGACAGGACGCCCCGGCCAGGGGGGGCGCTGCCCTCCTCCGCCGGCCTGCAGGGGGAGCAGGAGGACAGCCAATCAGGCGGCAGCGACAGGAAACGGTGGTTTAATTAGGATGCGAGCAAAACAGTAGGGGGGATTTGTTAATTGGGACCGGTGTTATTGTGTGTGTGTGTGTGTTTATGTTTACTGTGCTGCTTAATGGGGTTCAGCACCTTAATTGTGCATATGAACATGCTCCTGTGTGTGTGTGTGTGTGTGTGTGTGTGTGTGTGTGTGTTTCCTGTTTTTACGGTCCTTATGAGTTTTGAAGCTGCACTTGTGAGATGAAGTCGGTTCATTGCCACCGCACCCACTGAGGCAAAGTGCTATTTATTAGCCAGCGTGTGGTGTGGACACACACACACACACACACACACACACACACAGGGAGCTTTTATAGCGTCGTAATTAATGGCATGGAGCAAAAATTACAGCAGACGAGTCGATGAAAGCCTCCATGTTTGAGTGTAACGTGGATTTTTAGCTACGATCTGAGAGATGAAAGACGAGGGGAGGCTGGAGGTTTGGCGTTTGAAAAGCCACCAAACTGTAAAGTCAGGAGTCTTAATGAGTTTAAATATAGCTGGGATGTCGTTTAACAAGAGTAAAAACACCTGGGAGGCGGTTTACCAGCTTCTCAGGATGACTTACAGCGAGCAGATTAACAGTTTTAATCAAATCTGAGGTGAGTTACATGGAAACAGCCTCTTTAAAAAGGATTAAAACATAAACAGACGTATTTCAGTGCATTAACTGTGACACACGTGATAAAATATGATGAGCGATGACAGGAGGTCACAAATAATAGTCTAATTTTGGAATGAAGCCTTTAAATGTGTTAAGACTGGATGTGTGTGTGTGTGTGTGTGTGTGTGTGTGTGTGTGTCTTGTGATGTTCACCAAAACATATTAACATGGCTCAAGGCTCTGTCATGTGCAAATGGATGAATGTGTCTGTGTTTACGAAGGGGTTTATGTGTGTGTGTGTGTGTGTGTGCACCTCCTGATGGCCACGGTCAGGGCCTCAGGCGAGCTGGCGCAGGGACAGATGACCTCCGGTTTCAGACCTTTACTCTGGAAGACGTTGAGGAAGGCGTCGCAGGACGAGATCGACCCTGAGAGACGAGAAACACAGTTACATAACATTTATGGATCATTTTTTCTAACATTTTTTCTAATTTTCTATTTTTTCTAATTTTCTATTTTTCTAATTTCTAACAATAACAGCATCATTATAACATGAAAAGATGGTTGTTATTGTTTCGTTAACTGTTTATCACATTAATGGGAGGCTGTCACCAGATGTGGAAGAATATAATTACATTTAATCGCGTTACTGTAACTGAGTGGCTTTTTGTGTACTTGCAATTTTTTGAGTATTTTTTTTAAAGTCAGTATTTTTAATTTTATTTAAGAACATTTTTTCCTTGAGTTTTGTCCGTCACTACATTTTAAATCAGATCCGTTACAGAGAACGGATGATCAGTGACAGAATGTGGTACCTTTCACAATAAAAGCTCAGTCAGCAACGATGACAAGAGGAACCTGCTTTTGCTTTGCTGGCTCTACTTTTTGTCATTTTTTTCAAATTTCACAATAAAAGCTGCACCATGAAAAACTGCAGCGAGGACCATTTAGACTCAAGTCTACAGGGTCCTCACTTCAGTTGAGTGTAATGCCCCTTTAAAAGCATGTAGTGTGCAGCGTGTTCCCTCCTCCTTTTCTAACTGCATGGAAAAGATCCCAGCTAACACAGTTACTGTTTGGAAAAAGGAGCTCAGTCACTTTTACTGCCAGGACATTTGACATGAGACACTTTGGACTTTTACTGCAGGAGATTTTTACTGCACTACTTCTACTTCTACTGCAGTCACATACCAGCAGAGGAACAGTACTTCTACTTCTACTGCAGTCACATACCAGCAGAGGAACAGTACTTCTTCTTCTACTGCAGTCAGATACCAGCAGAGGAACAGTACTTCTACTTCTACTGCAGTCACATACCAGCAGAGGAACAGTACTTCTACTTGAGTAGCAGTTTGTAGTACTCTTTCTACTGTTGGTTGCCACATCATCATCATCATCATTTTTTTTTTTTTTTTAATTATTTATTATCTATTTATTGGTATTATGTTCCTGTACTTGTATTATGTAGGTATTTCATGTTCCTTTTTGTTTTTTGTTTTTTTTTGTTTTTTTTTTTTTTGGTTTTCATTTTCTGTTTGTGTGATGTGCAACACTCTATGTTTATGTACTGTTCGATATGTGCAGCTGCAGCATGGGCGTTGGGGCCCAGAACAAATTTCTCACTCTGTGAGATAATAAAGGTAATCTTGAATCTTGAATCTTGAATCATCATCATCATCATCATCATCATCATCATCCTTACAGGGATTGGCTCCGTCGGCCACCACCAGCATGCGCAGAGAGGACAGGTTGACGTCTCTCTGGTCCCGATGGGCCACCAGAGCCCAGTGCATGTCCCGCGACTTCACACACGCCACCTTGGCTGCACACACACACACACACACACACACACACACACACACACATTTGGTCAGCGGGTGTAAATCCAGTTTTGCAAAATGACAGGAGACCAGGGGCCAGTTCATAAACAAAAAACATTAATAATATATATCAGACATCAAAACAGCCACGACTCAACTGACTTTGAAACTGTATATATTCAAACTAACTGACGTGTTAACTCATTCAGTAAATTAACTCAACGTAAGGACTGACAGTTGGCCTGTGTGACAGATAAATCACATATTTCACTGCATTTAGCAACTGCATGTTTAGATTTTAATGGACGAGTTTGTACGACATTAAACACAAATAAAAATAAATAAATAAATAAAATAAGAGCCGGAAGCCGTTCCATCATGCAGTCACTCAAAGGCTGGAATGATTCATAAACAAAAAAACAGAAATATAAAATGCTCTTACAGGAGAGCAATGAACAGATCACACTGGGAAAAAATACCCAGCATGAATTAATTTATTTTCGTTGTGAATTTGAAAATGGTCGGTGATCCACTCAGCACCTTATGGGGTGTCAAATTTGACCCGTGGGCCCTGAGCTGAGTATCACTGTTTTATGGTAATTACACAGTTAATGTCTCCATATTCATGTCAAAATGGTTTATTGGTGATAAAGACGCCACATGCAGCGCTGGTGAGGAAGTGCATGATTCACGTGTGCTCTAATGGTATCAGTGCAATTTCTGTTCAAGTTGCTTGTTAAAACCAAATTGAGCCACTTTCATGACTCAGACCCCGTCTTGACTTCAGTTGGAAACTGAAACACAGACGTGAGGATTTTACAGCGAGGATTTTACAGCGTGACCTCCAGGCTGCAGGTGAGGCTCCGATCGGCTGCGGTACCTTTGTACTGACAGACTTTCTGGATCCAGGACAGAGGATTGACCTTCATCAGGGCGTAAGGAATACTGATGACATGCATCATGTTCATCACACTCTGAGAGAGAGAGAGAGAGAGAGAGAGAGAGAGGGAGGAGAGAGAGAGAGAGAGAGAGAGAACGAGGGTTAAAAGTTCACCTGTTTGATATGTCACATTTTTTAGATCATTCTTGCATTTCTGCTTTACTTGATAGTCACAGTAGATACAGACATCCATAGATAGATAGATAGATAGATAGCTTGCTTCTTCTTTTTAAAAAAAAAATCACATGTCATATTCACAGCATGTCATTTTGAAATGATCACAGAGTGCAGCTCAGCTTAAAGAGAGTCGTTCTTACAGTCAGGATGCCGTGCCACAGTCCTACGTCCTTCTTGAAGTCTAATACATTCACTATGGTCTCAGCTGGGGGGAGAGAGAGAGAGAGAGAGAGAGAGAGAGAGAGAGAGAGAGAGAGAGAGAGAGAGAGAGAGAGAGAGAGAGAGAGAGAGAGAGAGAGTCAGTAGGAAACTCCACCACATCACTGTATGAGCAGCTGTACAGTTAAATTACATTTACAATAAGAGGATAATGTTGTTTTCCTGTTAACTACTTCTGATGTGACGAGGTGGACACAGAGTGTTTGGACTAAACCTGCTGAGGGCTGGTGTTTTCTATCAATATTCACTCCATTTGACCCTTTTGATGCAAAGCAAATATCAAAAATAATCTAAGTACACTGCAAAAACTCAAAATCTTACCAAGATTATTTGTCTTATTTCAAGTCAAAAATGTCTTATTACTAGTCAAAATATCTCATTACACTTAAAATAAGACATGATCACCTCAGAAGTAACTTGTTTTTAGACAATTGTCTCTTGTTTCAAGTGAAAATTTGCTTGAAACAAGTGAAAATTTGCTTGTTTCATTGGCAAAATTTGTTTCTTGTTTCTAGCTAATTTTCACTTATTTCAAGTGAATTTTCACTTTTTCCACTGGCAAATTTTGCCAATGAAACAAGCAAATTTTCACTTGTTTCAAGTGAATTTTCACTTAAAACAAGAGACAATTGTCTAAAAACAAGTTACTTCTGAGGTGATCATGTCTTATTTTAAGTGTAATGAGATATTTTGACTAGAAATAAGACATTTTTGACTTGAAATAAGACAAATAATCTTGGTAAGATTTTGAGTTTTTGCAGTGTATTCAGTGTTTCTCCATTATTAAATTGTGCTTGGGTGAAAAATCCTCATTTCAAACAGAGAAGAGACACTGAAACTCTTTACCGAGATCCATGGAGATAAGAAAAGGAATAATAACCAGAATAAGAACGGAAATCTGTTTTTTAATAATCAGATGAGATTATCAATCTGATCCGACAATAAGAGGACATCATCAAAGTCATTCAACGTCCTCTGGGTTTTTTCTGACTTTACCGACACATCGGAGCTGCATGAAACCTTTTATTTATTTATTTATTTATTTTACCTTCTGTGTACGAGCAGGACTGGGTGAGCGCCTGGCAGTGTGTGAGCATGGCTATCCTCATCACCGTCACCCCGAGCACGCTGCCGTCCTTACACGTCTTGTACTGCACACACACACACACACACACACACACACACACACACACACACAGAGAGAGAGAGAGAGAGAGAGAGACTGTCAATGCCATCACTGTCATCATTTTGCATATTTTCCAGCTTTTTTCAAATGTTTCTAGCCATTTTACCTGATATTCAGAACAATATAATATAAAAAAATAAAATGAAATGAACCCAATATTATGTATATCATGTATATAGCCACCCACTTGATTAATTAGTTTTTATTTATTTATTTTTGTTAACCTTTATTTCACCAGGCAAGTCAATAAATAAGAACAAATCCTTATTAATGACGGCATCAAACTCCTGGTTAGATTGGTCTTTATATGGTCATTAGCTGATCAGGATGTGGTAATCAATAGATTATCACATCATGACCATTCTTTTTCTTACTTTTTAATTATTATTATTATTATTGTTGTTGTAATTATTATTATTGTAATTATTCTTTTGTACTTTTATTGCGGCGGCCCTGGGGAATGTGCTGTGGTGGAGTGTTTGTGCCGATAAAGCCTCAGTGAACCGAAAAATTAACCTTCATTGAAAGAGGCAGAGCGCACAACACAATACTGAGTGACACACACACACACACACACACACACACACAGTTAGGCTCGTTACAGAACCCTTCCTGGCTGTGTGCTGTACATTCGTCAATTGTAAATTTCCGACCTGCAACAGCGGTGCGTTCACGGCCGCTTGGGGAAAAACAGATGCCAACAAGAGGAAGAAACCAAAACCATCCAAAACAACAAAACAAACAAACAAACAAACAAAACAAAACAAAACAAACTTTCATTCGATTCTTGCTGTAAACGACAAAAGGTGATTTTATTTGTCCGTCAGTTTCGGAAACCTCAATTTCCAACTTGTAATGAACTGGATGACCATTCAGTTTGTCTCTTTTTTTTTTCTAATTTAAATTAATTTAAATGAATGCAGCACAAAGTATCAGCTTGCTTAAGATTGTTACTGCCTCATACTCAGTGTTGTGGTTGCCACTCAAATAAATAAATAGCAGTATATTACAGATTACTCCCAAAGTAAAATAATTTTTTACACTACTTTTGTTATTATTATTATTATTATTATTTGTTATCGATGATCCAGCTGAGCACAAGTCGTCAAACTGATGTCGGCCGCTGAATGTTTCTTCTGAGGTTTTTAATAAAGACAGAGCCGACAGCGTTAATTTCACACCTTCTGAGTCATAATTACCACGTTGCCGGCTCTGCTGCCGCGGTTCTGATATTTCCCACAGGACCCGAAGGCAGCGTGAGACGAGGGTGGATATTACATCGATAAAGACGTTTCCTTCCCTCCCTACCTGCGGTTTGTGTTTGTCAAAACTCGATTTCTCAGGCCGGCGCCGCGTTCAAGGAGGAAAAACTCCTTCAGAATAAACACAAATAACGACATCTGGGAGAGACACACACACACACTCACACACACTCACACACACACACACACTCACAAAATGACGGCCGACATGCTGGGAAAACACATTATCCGTCATTTTGGGGCCTTTTGATTCGAACGGAGTTGTTGTGTTTGTGAGGCTGGAATCACCCGCGGTTTGGGGGAAAAAAATTGACGGATGGATTTCAGAGAGCAATTTGTGTTTCTGTCTCTGGGTTTTTGCGACGCCGCGGAGCCGACAGCATCGACGTGTCTCGCTCCAAATTGAGAAATCTCCATCTTCTCCGACGTGAAGCTGCTCGAGTTATGAACCGTGGCTGTCAGGGGCCCGAGTCTCTGCCCGGCGAACACGGTGTAGTTACTCTAAAAGAAAGGAAGTGTTTCTGGGAAATTAAAAAAAGATGAGTTTCTTTGATAGTGTTGGACACACACACACACACACACACACACACACACACACACACACACACACGCAACAACAGCCCAGAGTCCCAATCATTTCATCTGTCTAGACGGCGGCCGACGCGGCTTCTGTTAAAAACAAGAGAGCAATCGTTTTCCAATCACTTGTCTCTTTTCATTATTTTCCTCCGTCTGACAATCAAGGAGAAATATCGCCTCGCCGCCGCCGCCGCAGCAATTACCGCACGGCTGCTTAAAGGGACGTTCCGTGAATTCGAATCAATCAAAAGGACATGATAGCACTGAGAAACGGTGAAACGTCCGGCCGGCCGCTGTGTGGCTCTGATCCACAGCCGAGGAGCGCCATTGATTTCCATTCATCAGACGGTAATGACTGTGTGTGTGTGTGTGTGTGTGTGTGTGTGTTACCTCGATGTAGGCAGTGTCCTGGTTGGCGTCCTTGATATGTGGGAACCAGTCTCGGGGGGGTTTGGACAGGTGTTTGGACTCGGTGACGAACCACAGCACCTTGGGCCAGCCTGGACACACAAACACACACTGGGACGTGAGGCCTTCTGGGAGTCACTGGGAGTCACTGGGAGTCACTGGGAGTCACCGTGTGTGAAATAATACGATGTAATGTGCTGTATCTGTTGACGTTTGTGTGTGTTGGAAACGTTTGGATGTGAACTGCTGCATTTTAATTTTTCTTTTTTGCTCGTTAAATAATTAAAAGAAAACCCTTCTGCCAAGCCACACTTTTTTTTTAAATCATTATTATTATTATTATTATTGATGCCATGGTAAATGATTCATTCATTCATTTTAATATACTTCCAGTGAGGTTATTATAGTAAAATTGAACGTAAAAACTAAAACTAGGTGAGAAAAAAACATTTTAGTTAACTGAAATAAAAAAGAAAAACTACATTTTAGTGTTCTTACAAAACAAATTAATTAAAATAAAATTATACAGAAAATGTCCGTTTTTGTGAGATTGGTCAAATTTGTCAGTGTTGGCTTTGGATTGGAATAACTATTCTGACAAACACCCCCCATATTAGAATAAAAAAAAAAAAAATTAAAACTAAACATTGTCAAACACTTACTAAACTAAACTGAAATGAGCAAAACAACCCTGGAAACTATCTGAAGTTAAATTGAATTGAAAACAAAAATTAAAAACAAAATAAAAAAAAAAAAAAAAAAAAAAAAAAAAAAAAAAACTAATGGAAAATACAAAACTATAATAACTCTGACAGTCATTGGGTGGAAAATGAAAAATATGTTCCTTTATTGTCATCCGATCTCTGTCATTTACTGTTTTCTCAACAACATCCACTTGCTTAATATTTCTTGTATTCTATTTTTCATTAATATGAAAATAATACTGTTTAAATAAAAAAAAAAAAAATCAGTGTACGTAACACTAAACCACATGAACTACATGTTGCTGTCACTGCGTGTTGTTTCTCATGTTATTACTAATAAATCCAGATTATTGTTATTACCAGGATGTAGAGATTAGTGCCGAGTGTTTACAGCCTCAAACATTAGTGCCTGTAAAAATCTGTGTGTGTGTGTGAGGCTGTTAATGTCAGAGTTAATACTGAAGATGATGATGATGATGATGATGATGATGAGGATGTGGGGCGGTAAAGATGAGAGAGGAGGAGCCAGCCGTGTGACTGAGAGCAGTTTAAAACCTGCTGATCAATACGCAGAGCTCTTCTCCTTAATGAGCTGGCTTTCTAGCCTCACACACACACACACACACACACACACACACACACACACACACACACACTGCTAAATCCATGCTAAGAGCAAAGCAGTAAATCCAGTGGCATCAAGCTGGTATTTATACATCCATTACTGAAAAACAAACAGAGGATATTAATCACTCGCAGACTCTCTCTCTCTCTCTCTCTCTCTCTCTCTCTCTCTATTCAATTCAAATGTCACTCTATCCTCTCTCCCATTTTTCCTTCATTCTATAAAGCATCTCCTTTTCTCTTTCCAGCCACTAACTCGCTTACTTTCTGTTTCCTTCTCTCTCTCTGAGTCTCTCTCTCTCTCTCTCTCTCTCTCTCTCTCTGAGTCTCTCTCTCTCTCTCTCTCCCTGTTCTCTCTCTGTGTCTCTCTATCATCTCCTCCATCACTCAGCCTGGCCTTCTCTTGTCATCAGTCAGCCCATTCATCCTAATGAGAGCTGCAGAGTAACTTCAAAACAAGAGCTGTGTGTGTGTGTGTGTGTGTGTGTGTGTGTGTGTGTGTGTGTGTGTGTGTGTGAAAGAGAGAGAGAGAGTGCACATGTGCATCAGTGTGTTTGTCACGTGTGTGTATCTGTGTCATGTCAACAGTATGTGTGTGTCATGAATTTATTGTCCATTCTTGCCTGAGAGTGAATGTACAAGATGGACAGGCTGTCAACTCCGTGTGTGTGTGTGTGTGTGTGTGTGTGTGTGTGTGTGTGTGTGTGTGTGTGTGACCTTTGAACTGTGGGATCTCTCCAGTAGGACTCTTGGGTAATCCCTTATGGCAGGCGTCGCTGGTCAGAGCCACCGTCACTCCACAGCTGCCCAGCAGGAAGCCGATCTGCTGACTGCCAGCGTCCTGCACACACACACACACACACACACACACACACACACACACAGAGTTAATCAGCTGTATTTAATCAGTTGCTTTGTGCTAATTAATCAGCAAGTCACGAGAGTCCCCGCTCCTCTTGCGGTGATTTCAAACCTCGAGTCGATTTTCAGTGAAAGCCGAGGTCAGGATTTATTTTTTAAATTTTATTTTCTCACGATCGCGATTTAATTCGATCTCATCAAACAATACAAAAATGTTTCTCTCGAGATCACAACCCAATCAGGGGAATGAGTTCATTTGTTTATTGGGCGGTTACAGATCCACGGTTCTCTCTAAGGTTTATTTTTTCACTTTGACAAAGCCAGGCTAACGACTCCCACTGACTTCAAGTCTTTATGCTAAGCTAACACAAAATGCTAACCACAGGGCTTGACGTACAGAGGTGAGAACGGTGTCGAACATCTCGTCTCGGTCTGGGTCAGTCGGAAAAAAGGCGTTGGACTGATCTCTTGTGCTGCCTGAATTTGCAGCCTGTTTTCTGACTGCTGCCAATGTGTTTTCTTAATTTGCTCGTGTTTTGCCCATGTGCATGTGTTTTCTTAGGTTTTGAGCTCTCAGGGCCACCGTAGTCGAGGGATACGGGGTCATGCAACGAAGAAGAGCAACAATCCTGAATGGTTTGTTTTTTGTTTTTTTTTTGTTTTTTAATGTCGGTCAGTGCAGACAGGAGGGACGAGAGGAGGAGAGGAAATCAGATTTCTAAGCAGCTTTTACTGTCATTTTTATTTTTACTGGATGAGGGAATTGAGTGCAACAGATTTTACTGTAGTCACGGTGCGGCAGGTAGAAACTGTGAACAGTCAGTAGGCGATGACGAGAAAACAAAGTGTGATATCCTGAGATAATGAGGTGATTAATCAGGTGATTAATTCATGATGTTTGCTCAGAGCAGATTTAGCCTGAATGTGCATCATCTTCCTGTATCAGGGTCTGAACTTCGTCACACTTGTTTTCCCTCCAGACAAAACTCCAGGGTTCGGTTTGGAAATGTGCTGAAACCCCCCTGTCAACAAGGCTGAGATTTACACACACACACACACACACACACACACACACACACACACGCAAACATCCATACCGATGCAATAATGGCAAACATACACACAGTCGACCTTTGACAGAGACACATGTAGGTATAAATCATAAATGCATGCACACACACACACACACAGATAAAGACCTCTCTAGTATGCACACACACACACACACACACATTGCCACTAACATACACAAAAATGCCAGTACACAAATCCAGCTCTCCTCTGAAATGCACACACACAGATGCAAGCCAAAGTGAGAGTACACACATACAGTTATCCTGTAACAGACACACACACACACACACACACACACACACACACACACACATCAGCCCTGTTGATTCCTCCCAGAGGACATTACAGCACATTGCGACAGCTAATCCAAACTAATCCAAACTATGACTCAGACGAACCTCCAGCGATAATAAAAAGGTTTCTTCAGAGACATTCGGCTCTCATTAGGCCTCAACAATGTTCAGTGTCCTTTCAGCTGCACCATGACTCAGCGCTGGCTTTTGATGACTCATGTTTTCAATACAGTGTGTGTGTGTGTGTGTCCCCCGGTGAAGTATTAGCTCCATTGACTGCTGTGAATTGACGGCGTTCGGCTCTGCTGCGTGTCCTCCTGTAAACTTCCTAATGCTGCTTGACAGGAAGATGAGGAGAATAAATCACAACAAGCCTCTCTTTCTCTTTCTCTTTCTCTCTCTCTTTCTCTCTCTCTGTCTCTCTCTCTGTCTCTCTCTCTCTCTCTCTCCGTGACTCGCGCTCCTCTGTTCGTTTTGGAAACTCAGAATCAGCTTCTTACAACAAACCAGCTGTTGGACTCACCGACTGACTGATTCTCCAACAAACAAAACAACAAATCTTAACCCTTTAATGTCTCACAAAGAGCCTGACGAGCTAATTATCTTATTCTTTAACTAGAGCTTGAACCAATAAACTAACAGACTAATTGGCTAATCTACGACAGCGTGGGGGGACAGGCGGTAATATTCCAAGAAAAAAACAACAGATGTTCTTTGAGATTAAAGTGGCAAATTTGTGAGAAAAAATCACAAATTTAAACACTCGAAAATTCTGAGACTTATGAAGTCACAAATTTTTGAGAAACAATTGCATATTTAATTAATATAATGAGCTAATTAACTGACTTACTAACAAATAATTACCCAAGTACCTAATCTATTCTTTGACGACTTTCTCATTACCAAGTTAACCAGGCAGCTAACTTTTTAATTACAGACTAAAGTAAAACGACAACAACAAAAACTTCAAAATTAAGTAGACTATAAACTAATGCTGTTTATAATTAACTGAATCTGCATTTAACATGTGCTAATAAATAAACAAAAAACTCATCTATTCTTTGACAAATCTCTCATCACAAATTACACAATCGACTAATTCTACCCAGACTAACAAATGATGATGTTAACAAATGAACAAATTAATTAATCGTCAAATTGAGAGCAAACCAGCTACCAAACTTTAATTAGGAACAAATTAAATGACTAAATTGCAAAATAATTAACTCTAACTCTAAGCTAAATAATTGTGTATTTTATTAACTACTTAACTAATTAACAGACTTGCTAATAACTAACCAAGTAACTAATCTATTCTCTACTTACTCTCTCATCGCAAATTAAACAATTAAGTAATTCTACCAAAACTAACAAATGATTTTATTAACAAACAACAAACTACAAAACACTGTTACTTAAAAAAAAGGTAAAAAAATAACAACATAATAACTGACACAATAATAGCTCAAAACGGCAAAAAACAAAATAAACAAACAGACAAATTACTGAATTACCTCAGATATTAGCAAACCTACCTGTCTAATTAACCAGCTGTATGACCGAGTGTAAAGTTTGCAGTGTTTTGGTGTTTCGGCGGCCAGGTGAGTCTTACCTTCCTGGTCAGTGGTACTTCTATCGGCACGGGGACGACCTCGGCCAGCAGGCAGCCGTAAAACGCCGTCATGAAGGCGGCGGGGTCGTTGTTGGGGAAGACCAGCGCCACCTGTGGACACGGAGGGAACATGCACATTGTTGACCCCATAACTCCAAGTTACACATCAGGGGCGTAACGGTTCAATAAATCCCACGGCTTGTATTGCCGTTTTTGGGTCATGATTTCGGTTTCAGTTCATATTCAGTTCAGTTCATATTTTTATCAATTTATTTAGAGTAAATAATGTTTAATTATGTTTAATTCTGTTGGCTAAAGGTGCTGAATGCACTGGTGACTCACATCGTGGTTTACAACACAAACTTGGAATTGGAAAAAAAAAAAAAAAAAAAGTTGTTCTTAAATTAAATCACCAGCTAGTGAATTGTAAATTGAATTGAAGCTTTGCCAAGCCAAAGATTCAAACCTCTAGTACGTATGGGTATGTGTGTGTGTATGTGTGTGTGTGTGTGTGTGTGTGTGTGTGTGTGTGTGTGTGTGTGTGTGTGATGAAAGATGATCACAGATATGACCTGCAGGAAAACAGAGAGATGTGGACGTTTGTTTCGGCGGCCGATGGCTCCAATCAGAAGACGAAAAAATAAATAAATCTTTCAGTGGGCATCTGGTCAACATCTCTCTCTCTCTCTCTCTCTCTCTCTCTCTCTCTCTCTCTCTCTCTCTGTCAGTGTCTCTCCATCACTCTGTGTAAATCTCTAAACCTCTAAACCCAGTGCTACCTCGCCGTCTCTCTTCTCTCTTCATTTTTCTTATCATTTTCAACATCAACATCACAAACTTCTCTCTCTCCCCCTTTCTCCCATTTTCCTCCAATCTCTCTCTCTCTCTTTATCTCTCTCTCTCTCTGTCGCTCTCTCTCTCCCTCTCCCAGTTGATCGTCCCTCTGCTCATTCTCCCCAGTCTGTCTCTTCCCTTTTCACTTTCACTTTAAATCAAAGAGCTTAACTGGCATGGTGAAGTTTTTCTTAAACTGTCAAAACAGCAGCAAGTATGAAAAAAAAAACAACCTCTAAATATAAAAGACAAGAAAAAACAGATAAAACAGATAATAAATCATAATAAGAGCAAAGTAAATAAAAATGTAAATGATCAATGAAGCAAAGACCAGGAACATTTAATCTAATAAACATCCTTCACTCCGTCTCTCTCTCTCTCTCTCTCTCTCTCTCTCTCTCTCTCTCTGTGTGTGTGTGACCATCTGTCTCTCGCCCTCTCTCTTTTTTCTGTCTGTTTTTTTCTGTCTGTCATATCACAGCTGATACCATCAACACCAAACTCTTTCATCTCTCTTGAGGGATGCAGCCAAATGTATGCACACACACACACACACACACACACACACACACACGATAGCACGTCCCATACTGCAGCTCACTGACGCATCACAAAATCTCTCTCCCGTGTAAAAAAAAAAAAAAAAAAAAACAACTGCACAAGTCAAGTTTACGTCTGAACAAACGCTGCGTTCAAGTTGCATGGGAAAAAAGAACATCAGAACAATCTGATGGCTCAAAACTGGACCTGGTTGTTTGAAGAGGATGATGGGAGTTTTCTGCAGAGTTTGGTTGCTTGTCATCAACATTTCTTTCTTTTTTTTTTTTTAATATGTGTGCACTGAGTACATGAACTGTTTCAGAGCTGTGACCACAAAATGATTTGAGTGATATTTCCTCAAGATTAAAAACAAAACTGAAGAAAAATCGTTCCCAAGTAGCGGGGTTTTCCGACTTTGTCGTGTTCTGGAGTTTCACATTCACTTTTATTAAAGGTGCAACACGTAAAACTGCTGAGGGTTGATTTAAGTTGATTTAACTGACCAAAAAAAAGTGGAATAAGCCCATGATTTATCACATAGAGACAACCTTAAATTTATGTGCTTTTTTCCATTTTTTAGTCAGTCTAAACGTCCTCGCTTAAATTGACCCCTGGCAATTCAGCACAGTGCACCTTGAGGCCACAAAAGCCCCATTTAAAGTAATTCTGCTTCACGGATCCTGATATAAAAGAATATTTTATTTTATGTTAAGCATTAAATAGTGTACATGTCAAACTGGTGGACAGACAAATAGATTCAAAGCGGTGAGACTCAAACGTAACATTAAAACAACTTGTGCATTTATTTTTCTAGTGAATGACATTAAAGTGAAATTAAAGCATTCCTCATTTTGCTAAGGACCCGATCGGAGCCCCTGAGGGACTCCTGGTGGTCCCTGGATCACGTTTTGAAATCCATCACCTAGGTTGCTTTTACAGCCCTAAAAAAAAAAAAAAACGCACGGCGCTTGTATCTATCATCTTTCCCACGGCATCTGAACGCAGCAGCGGCAGGTCCAAGATGTTTGTCTGAGCCGGCCGGCGGCGGCGCAGCAGCGTCTCTTATCTCCTGGTCGGCCATGTTGGCTCCAGCTTGGCTCCGGTTGCACGCGGTGAGTGATGATAACGGTGGACCCCGGCCTAAGTGCTGCTTAATAGCTCCCATATTGGAGTGAAGAGAGGGTCGTGGGGTTGAGGCTATAAGCTAAGTGCACCTTAGTGGACGGGACGGGGGGGTAATGATGCTTTAACGGGACTAATGTCGACATGGGCAGGTCGCACTGGACCGGCTCAGGTTTCACCAAGAAGAAGATAACGGCCAGAGTGGAGTGTGTTAAGGCTAAAATAAGGTTTCTGTGTTTGCTGCGGAGATTCAGCCGAGTCCGAGAGAACAACACCGTCATGCAGGTGGAGATAATACGGCGTTTGGTGGTGTAGCTTTTCTTATTTGAAGACGATTTAACGTCCCGTCCCATCTGGATATTCCCAGCAGCGACGATGGAGTTTGACAGCAGGAAATGTTGCATGGATTTTGAAAATGAAACTTCATGTCTCCATTTTTGAAGATGATTTTTTTTTTTTGGCATTTCAGCTTTATTTGACAGCCCCAGTAGAGACAGGGACAGGAAAGACAAGAGAGAAAGAGGGGATGTCATGCAGCAAAGACTCAACAAGTGGTACGCGCTCCACCACGTTGGCTACCAGGGCGCTCCTGCATTTTTAGGCAATTAAAAAAAAAAAAAAAATCAACTAGAGCAGCTCCAGATTCAAATGTCTCTACACACACAAAAGGAAAAAACAAAACAAAAAAAACATCTTTGAAGTCTTTGTTATATGAGCATGAAAGAAGCCGAGGAGCGACTGGAGCAGTTTGTTAACATCGGCGAGTTGAAAAATGAAAGTGCAAATATAGCTAAAAACATCCTAATCACGTCCAAAATGAAATCAGAAGACAAAAACAAGCAAAAATCGTTCATATAGAAGGTCTTCCAGGCAGAGCTGCTACTGAAAGTGATGAATGGGAATCAAGTGATGGGAGTCGTGGCCGTGTCAGGTCATCGTCTCCGCACTGAGCACGTGCAAGGACGCAAAGACACAACACAAACACCAAAAACATTATTTTCATGTGGACAAGAAAACAGTAAATGACAAAACCTTATCAGAAAGTAACTCCCAGAATGCACTGAACACCACAGACTGATGATAACGAACAGCAGAAGAGGGTCTGAAGGTGGAATGAATCCTCTAATCACTCAATTTTTGGCTTCATTTAGGGCTTTTTGTGGATATAAAGAGACTGTAAAGGCCATAAATAAACTTGAACTTGAAATTTCGAGGCGTTTCAACACTTGAACCACGTTTTTCCTTGATTCTCAACACCTTCCAGGGTCTGTAGGAACCCTGATATCGCTGCTGACCGACCGAAACCTTGTATCTCCATAAGATCTACTCATCAGAAGCTAAGAGTCTCATCACCAGACTGACAACTGTACATTTGTCAATTTATTTAATTCATTTGTAAAGGTTTAAGTTCCCCAAGGGTTGTGGAAATTTCTGAACCCACAGAGAAACACGTAAAATTAAAATTAAGCTAAAATATTAAAAAAATCTAAATTTGAAAAACAAGGTTTTCATCAGACAGGGACAAAATGTTCAAGTAACATTTGACCACAACTGTGTTTATTTTTTTGTTTCCCATAAATCTTACTGATTTATTAACTTTCACTGTTTCATGTTTTCATGGATTTCATGTGTCTCCAGGGGTTGGGAAATTTTTATATCCCTTGGCCTGTCGCTTAGATATTTTATGGCCATCTATATCTTATGAAACATTTTAGAAATCAGTGATATAATAATAAAAAATGCATGGCCATCAATGTGGAAATCAAGCTGTTTTTTTCCCCTAATGCCTCAAAGGTCAAAGCCACATCGACAGATCCATATTTTATTCTTCGCCAGGCACCTGAAAGCTTTCCTGAGAGGGCTTTTTGTTTTGCGACGCCGACTTACATCACCTGTAATGTGTTTCCATAATTACAACACCTCCTGTATCACTTCCCTGTGTAATTAGGTCTGTTTTTAGCAGCGCTTCCGCCGTCAACCTGCAGAGCGCTCACTCAATAAAACTCATTTCTGTAATCATCATGCACGACCGATTCCCCCGCCGAAACAAAAACCAAAAAAAAAAAAAAAAAAAAAACACTTCTAATTCTTCCTCGTGCAATTTATTGTAGCTCCAATAAAACTGCGAGACAGACTCGTTTCTACTTCACAGCGAGTGGGGAGAAAGAGGAGTTGTACGGTAATTAAAACACACACCCTTCCGGCTGAGATAAAACAAAACACACACACACACACACACACAGGCGCGGTGCCAGTCCTGATTCAGTTTCCAGGCGAGTCGGGAAATAAAGCGAGTCAGATGAAAGAGGGAACAGAGACGCCGAGGTATCAAATGGCAGCAGGAACATGTGGGTCTATCCCGAAGCCTATTCCTCTTCATTATGATCCGTTGTTCCCGTTCCTGACTGGAGGCGCGCGGCTCGCCGGGTAAAGAGGTTCAGGAACTTCACGTGATGATTACGCCGACAGGAGGGGATGGACAACATGTGTGCGCCGGGACGAAACCCATTTCTGAAGCATTAAGTCATGTTTCACCTTTGTTTTCCCTCTCGGGGGAAGATGTTGTTGAGCGCACATTCCTTTTTTTTTTTTACAGCAACGCTCTGCTTCACAGGGATCCAGTCACACCCATTCAACCTGGTCGTGCAAACACAGTCTACTGTCTGTTTGGGGGGTTGAATGCCTTGCTGAAAGGCACTCCAACAAAAGAGCGAGAGAGGAGTTTAACCTTCAAGCTACCTTGAATGCAAAACGTCCCCACGGGAAACAAACAAAACGTGGACGTGCTGACAAACACTAATCGTGTTAAACCACAGAGACGGGGCTTAGGGTGCTGCATGAACATGAGCCACGGGGTTCAACGCCTTGCTCAAAGGCACTTAAGAATTTTATTCAACTTTCACTCTCTCCACCCAGATTTTCCCAGCGGGTTTGGGAATCCAAGAAGAAACTCACTCACACAGAACTCAGAGCATGACCTGAAGTAGGCGGTTCACTTGAGCACAACGCCATCATGGAGCAGTTGGGGGTTCGGGGCCTTGCTCATGGGCACTTCAGCTGATGTTGAGGGAGGGAGAAAGTGCTGCTCATTCAATCTCCCGTCCATATTTTTCCTGCCAGTCCAGGGGATCTGGTGTTTTCAGACGAGGAGCGACTGAAGCACCTAAAGACTCTGTTTTCAATGAGAGGCGAGCGGGCAGGTGGGCAGGTGCCGGCAACCCATCAGGCTGAACGACAAGCAGGCGCAATCCGGCAAACTGTCGGTGTGGTGCTCATCTCACACACACACACACACACACACACACACACACACACACACACACACACCCGCTGCCAGAATTGAATCATCTTGAACTTTTTTCTACACGATGTGCAACGGTCACCCAGGAAACTTTATGCAATTTCAATTTCAACGGTTGTAGTTACGGTTAAGATTAAAAACCTTCAATTATACCTATTTGAGAAGATAAATACAAAGTTTTATTGAGCTATATTAATATTTGGGCATAAAGATTGTTAACTTCAGGCAGGAACAAGCTGGGGTTCTGGTGAACTCACCCGGTCTCCAGGCCTGACCAGCGGCTCCTGTTTGGTTCCCAGTTTGTGCAGCAGGTTGTAGGCCACCTTCATACTTCTGGACCACAGTTTACCTGCCAGAGGACACACAGCGTTAAAAACACACACCATCAGCACAGCTCACGGCAAACCGTGCATGCAAAACGCTTGAAACGACCAAATTCAAGTCAAAGTTATCGTTCATGAAATTTTTTTCCTGCTGGAGATGTAGGTTTTTTGTGCCACATATGAAAATAATCAACTAATTTCTTTAACTCTCAAACATGTCATATCACAATGATGATTTAGTAAAACAATAATGACAAATACTCATTGTCAGTAATAGGAAATACTCATTATGCATCAGTACTCTGTGTAAATGTTTTTTTGATTGCTGTGTTTTACTATATAGCCGACTGGGACAATACTTTACAAAAACATAAATGCAACATGAAACAATTTCAAAGGCTTATTTAGCTGTTTGTATAAGAAAATCAATAGTTTGAAAGCAACTTGTGGTGAAAAAATTAATAAACTTTTGTGGAAAAACGATGACGTTCTGTAATATCAGCTCATGAAACATGGAACCCAATCCGTTTATATTTTTGTTCAGCATAAATAAAGCTGACATGACAGAAATGTACGGACAAAATCAAAGTCTTGTTTTATGTTTGAGCCTCCATGTGCAAAAAATTACTGCGCCCACATGACATTCAATGTCAGATGTCACCTTGCAGCTCTCAAATATTTGAGGTGTGATTGATTTATGCCGCCGGCGCGCCCAGCGGGTGGGTTTTTGTTCTGTGTGTAGATGATTACACAGATTCCATTACAGCGAGCGAACAGAGCACGCCTCATGAATCTGAGGTAACCGGAGCCGTGCACAGCGGTGCTTTACATTCACCACAAAGACTTTCAGAAGAAAAACAGAACCGCAGCACATCACAGATAAAGATTTAGCCCTGATTTCTTGCTTTTCAGCGATAAATGTAAGACGGAGAGTGAAGCCAAAAAACTTTGCTCCAACTTGGGAAACATTTCAGCTTCACACGGGGGAACTTGTCAAAATAAATGTTACTTTTAGCATCTGCCTGCAGAAAATAAAGGTAAACACTGCTATCAAACTGCACCATCGATTTCATTTTCCCCGGGTTCGCTCCTTTCATTAACGCCATTACTCACAACAATGGATTCTATTTCCATCCACTGTTGTTTTCCCTAATTCAGTCTCACAGATGCAGATATTATGCATGACCAGTCAAGCGTGAATTCCTTATTGTTTTGTAAGCTAAATGAAGCCTTGTGATATTTGTCAGGATTAATGAATTGGAGAGAAAGGAGGAGCTCTGGGCGCCTTGAGGGAAAGCGAGCCTGCTGGAAGGAAATGAGACAGTACAGAGAGTTTCCTCCTCGTCAGAGCAGAAGTGACAGGTTACAGTAGGTGTGACTGCACTTTGATTAAAGAAAAAAAGACTTCAAAAACAATTAAAAAAGCCACACCAGTTGTGATGAGGATCAAATGACTTTGAAAAAAAAAGAAAAAACAGAATGAAGTTGGATTTTTTTTTCTCCACCTGGACTTCAGTAGAGCTGCCAGAGGAGCTTAGAGAGCAATAAATGCCTAAAATCTGCCTAGCAACTACTTATCCGCTTTGATGTGGTGTTTGGGGGTTTCCACAGAATATTTCCTCGCAAAAGACTTGACAGTTTATGGTCAGACTGAGGCACAATTATCGAAATAAGTAACAATTAATGTCACTAAAACAGAGGACGATTCGTTTCTTATAGATGTGGTTTTCCTCTCTTTTTGCTTTTTGTTATGTATTTGACCGTTTCATTTTGTTTTCACTGTAGGTTACAATTCTTGTTTCCTATGTAGATTCATTTAACTTTATTTACTTATTTACTGTTCTTTATTTGGCTTCTTTGTCTCTTTTTGCATCCTCGATGCAGTGATTTTGACTATTTCTTGTTTTTATTGTTGCTGTTTTTGTGTGGAAGATTAGCAGCTACTCTCTGGAAGCTAATGGGCATCCAAATAAAGAACAACGAATAAAGAATAAACCAAATACTGCTTACATGCTCCATTTAAATCTATTAAAATGTAGTGTAAATGATCAAAACGCTGCACTGTACTACACTGAGGTATAAACTCAATGATTTCAAGATTGTCGTTATGAGATTGGTCACTCAATAATTTGAAAAAATAAAGACAATTTTTTAGTATAGATTGATAAAAAGTCACTCTTTTGAGAATATTCTAATAGTAACTTCACCATTTCCAAGAATTACACTCTTGCCTTATATTGTTTTTGTCGAAATATTCTTCATATTTCAAATTGTTACTGTGTGTTTAATGAGCTTTAGTGGTTGTGGTCAGCTTTCTTCAAAAAGTTTCATATCCCTGCTCTGAAGGGAAAACGGCTGATTTCCTTCCTTCAGTATTTCTAAAACATATTTCTAAGACATCAGGGTTTCAGTCTGTAAAAGTGTCACCGTTTTCCCAACCGAGGACTTGAATTACCGACAGCACAGCTCACAGACTTTCTTTTAACTTGTGTAAGTGAACGTGTCAGATTTTCCAGATGGCAGACGGTTCGTTTTGGAGCGTGTTCATGTGTCGTCGTGTGCTGTTCGCAGCCACGTGCTGCTGACTGCAGCCTGATTCACCCGGAGGAGACCGAGCAACATGGAGACCAACAGAGACTGATCCGAAACCACGATGCCACCCAGAACCAGCTGTGCGGTTCACTCGGTGTCGCGTCTGCTGGTGCTGGGCGTCAAGGGGAAGGGAGTATAACTGTTAGTTCACACCGCAAAAAAAAAGCATGATCAGCTCATCAAAATCCAAAGTTCATTCATTTGTCATAAAGCTGAGCAAGCAGAGGAACTCAACTTTCTCTGTCGCCTGTCAGATTTCCACGTTTCCTCGTCTTCCTGTTGGTTTCAGGACCAAGAAGCCGATTCCTGCCATTCAAAGCTTCCCACTTCTCTAAAAATGTATTTTGTAAAAACAAGAATTTAAGTCTCAAAAGAGAGTATGAAGAACGGTTGCATCTGGTGCTGAAATGACAAAAAAGTGATCATTGTTCATCTTTTGATTCTCAGGGTCCTCTCTTACACCCGACGCAAAGTGGCACCGAGCGCAAAGCAGGTGCCTTTTCTAGTTTCCAGGTGGCTCAGGTGTCATTTCCCAGTCCAGCGTCCACGTTGTGGAAACAGCAAAGTGTCTTGTGTCCCTCTGAGCTCCATGTGTGTGTTGCTCTTAAAATGAACTGAGCTCAGCTGCAGTGTTGCTGCGTTGCTGTCTGAAGGCTGAAAGTGACTGAGCAGCAAACAGCAGCTCTGAGGTCAGTGCTGCAGGTCTCTCTGCTCTCTGAAGCTCATGATCAGACAGTGATGGTGGCCTCCATAGGGGGCGCCGGTGAGCGTCTGCTCTGCTTGTCCCACACACAGGGACGCTGCTTCACCTCAGGGAGCTCAGATGGAGTCCTGATCTGCTCGGGAGCTTTCACTCCGTCTCCTTCCTTCTTACCTGGAGAATCCCCCATTAGAACAGCAGCCCACCAAGGTGAGACACACCTGGCTGTTAAAGGGGACGGGAGACGGCGTTCTGATTGGTTTACTGCATGCATTGGTTCACTTTTGCTGTTTTAACAGCAAAAGTGGACTTGGACTCGCCCTGAATGCACTTGTGCCGTGCTCTGCAAAAAATCCAAGTATTTGCTGATTCCAGCATCACTAAGATGCTAACATTGTCCCTCTTTTCTCCATTTGTATCTTTATAGATTTGATATTCAGACTAAGACAGGAAGACTCTGCTAACATGTGACAGGCATTATTTTTTAACAACATCAACATCATTTCTAGATTGATGACTATTAAAATAACTGCTACTTGCAGTCGTAAGCGTTTGAACTTGAAATGTGAACTGGGTTTGGTTGGAGTTTCAGATGAGCGCAGGCTGTTTGCTCCATAACCGCCTGAGACGGAGACGGCGTTCCCGCTGTGCTGCTGCATCAGCAGGAACGTCTTCAGGCTCATAATGTAAAGAGGAAATCAAAACTCATCACAGAGCTGCATCAGTGTAGAAAAGGAAGACCATTACTGCTGAATAGCATTATAGTTCCTCAGTGTCCAAAACAAATAAAACATTGTTCAACAAATGTTGATTTTTCTTATGTTTTATCCAGCTAAAACAGCCTGGGATCAAACTGACTGCAGAGAAACACTCATGTGAATAAAAACAGGACATTGAAAACATATCGTCACGTAAACTTCCTGTTTATCCAGTTAATTACCCATTAAATTAGGAAAAGTCATTCAAGTTAGTAGAAGTTAGAAGTAGTAGTTAGAAGTTAGAAGTTAAAAAAGAGATGTTAAACATGTATTTAGACATGTTAAATACTGAATGTGGTAAACAGGAGGGTGAACAATTAAAACTGACATGGTGATATGTTGTCAATGCCCTGTACACATTTGGTACACATAAGTGTTTCTATGGGTTAACTTTGGCTCATTAGCTAATCGTTAGCTTGTACATTAGCTGGTTAGCTCATTGGCTAATCGTTGGCTTGTTAGTTAATCATTAGCTCGTTAGCTAAGTGAAAGTTAGCTTCTTAAAAAACGCTGATGAAGGCTCTTGGAGCTGAAACGTGTTGGTCAGCAGCCAGGCTTTTAAATCATACTTGGCCATGAAATAATAAAGGCTTTTTAATATTTTTCGGAGGATCAGCGTGCCTTGGATGTTTTTTTGAGTTGGCTGATCATATTCTGCAAAGGATGTTTGTTTAAAAAGGAAATGAAAAATTTTAAACTTTATTTTCCAAATTCTGGTTTTGCTTGGCCTTGGGTTTGAACTCCGTGTGTTTGACCCGTCCCCCGGCCCGCCTGCATCCTTTCACTTCCTTTAAACGACGTCACGTTTCTGCTCGTTCACGAAATCAAGCATTTTTCACACCTCGGCGATGCAACACGTGACACTGACACGCTTTCCCATGGTGCACCTAGGGATGCTAACTGGTGGCCGTTTGACCGGTTGTTGAGCGTTTGAACTTTAACCGAATAATCTTGTCGGTTAATTTTAAGGCCGAACGTGTCGTCGCCGACACAAATGCACGTTATATTGTCAATACCGTAACTTCCGTAAAGTTTGCTCTATCGAAAAAATTCCAACTGTTCCTGAAAGCTAAGCAGTTGCTCATGAACCCACATACAGTTTAATACGGTAAACATGACAGGACGCTCTGCCGGGCTTGGATTACGTCATCATGCTCAGAGCACAGCTCGGTAGAGACAGACCAGAGAAGCGAGCCAAGCTTTTTGACATTTTTTCATGTCACGTCGGGGGCGGCACGAGCGCCAAAAAAAAAAAAAAAAAAAAATCATCAGCGCTGCAAAGCAGTTTTCTATTACCGTATTCATCCGAATGTAAGACGATATTTTTTTCCAGGGCATTTTCCATTGAAAATGCCCTGAAAAATGGGGCATCCCTGTCTGCAAACTTTACAGACAGTCAAATAATATTCTCGGTTAACCGAAATAAACCGATTAATGAGGGCCGGTGGTCGACCAAGAAAATTTTCCATTTTCGCCATCCCTAGATGCACCAGGGGGTCGGTTGCACACTTCGTCTTGATACTCGGCTGCGTGCTCCAGAGTTTTTTGCTTTGTGTTGTCGCACCTGGCAGAGCGCCTTCACCTGCACAGACTGAGCACTCAGCAGCCAGACATCGTGCCCGGCCCGGGTCGGAGCGCAGGGTCCACTGAGGCAGTTTGGAGCGCCTGGTTCAAGAGCACTTTGGCAGTCGGAGTGGGTGGGCACCGTCCTCCAGCTGGATAACATCCTCCACCTCCTCCTTTCACACGTCCGGAAGAGAAATTTCCTCTCTGGCTTATTAAAACGAGGAACGAGTGCTCGCTGCCATATTGCCGAAGAGAGTCCAAATCAAAAAGCTGCGGGTCCAAATCTAATCCGAGGCGCACATGTTTCTGCGCAGAGCCAGGATCCGCCTCTTCAGGACGGGGCTGGTAAACCCACCCGCATCAAGACTCATCTCTTGTACATAGTGGAGAGGAGAAATAATACCGTCTTAATCCGCTGTCTCGCATTCAACAGAAGGGACACTTCAGTTCCAAAATGAGATATCCGACGTTTGAGACACAGTGACGGCGACTCCTCCAAAAAAAAAAAAAAAAAAAAAAAAAGGACTGGAAGAAGAACGCCGAGACTAATTCTGTTTCTTTTTGAATCAAAGTCAGTCACATGTTGTTGTGACAAGAGGATGACACATTTACAGACCCAGCAGTTGATATTTCAGAGATAATGAATGAGAAGACTTCATTTAATAACCGTTTTTCCAAATGACTTCTTCTTCTTTAAGGTTTGAGGCAACTTAATAAAAACACGGCTCTAATCTTTCCAATATTAGAGTCAGCGTTCCCATTTTATATCATACATGAGTTTTGCCATAACGTCTCTCGACTAAAATGTTAAATTTCCATGACTTATATAAATGTATCATGAGGTTTTTTTTTCTCTCCTCCCTTGATTAAATTTTTAAACATAGCTCAGATTCAGAGGTCTTATTAAATTTTATTATTCTGTTTTATTCTGCAGGGGAAGTGAACAGAGCGTGAACACAATGGAAAATAAATATTGCATTTGGGTGAATAACTACATGTTAAGCTTTTTTTTTTTTTTTTTTTTTTTTAACACTGCGGCTGACAAAACTGCATGATCGTCTGTGACTTGTGCCACGAATGTAATAATTTCCCTGACGTTTCCTGTTTGACGTTCCTTGTTTTACCTCCGGAGACAGATGGCACCGAGCTTCAGGGATAATGAAGGTTTCAAAAGCAGCAATATGACATTTAATCAGGATGCGATGATAACCTGACACGATAAAAACACGGTCAAAAGGCAACGTCTCACCGTTCAAGTCAGGTTCGTTCATAGAAGCACCTTCAACGTGTGGGAGGCCAGTGGGTTTTAGAGATCTTTGACCAACACGGACAAAGACAAAACCTGGATTAAATTAAGGTTTATTTATTAAGTTTAGGTTGCATCTCACTAGTTAAAAAAATAAGCAGGGTTTAATTTTAATCTTAAAATCTTAATTTCTGTGTTAGTTTAACTCATCAGTAAACCCAGATTAACTTCATGTCCATTGCTGCATTATTAAACACTGATAATTGAATGTAGATTAGGGGTTAAATCTAAAGCTAAACCACATCAATATGGCAGCTTCAAGTGGACTGAGCAACATGAAAGAGTGAAGCATGGTGCTAAATATTTACACCAATTGCATGAACGTGTTCTCAAAATTAGAGATACAAAAACTTGCAACTGTGGCTGCAAAATAACAGTTTTCAATAGTTTAAACAGTTACTTATATAGCGTTACGATGTACGTTTCTTTGTTTTTATAGCCAGCTGACTTTGCTCTCTGTCCTGTCTTGGGAATAGTTCATGTTTTGCTAAATCAGATTTAATCTCATTTGGTGGGTAAACTTCATGAATCACAGATTATATTATTAATTGATTTTTTTCTGACATATTATCTCAAATCCATGTGGCACAAAGAGTGTAAATAAGACCGCTTTGGAGTCGCTGTAGGGTTTGTTTTTTTTTTAAACTTTGACGGAGCTAGGCTAACGACTCCCATAGACTTCAAGTCTTTATGCTAAGCTAACATGAAATGCTACCCATGAGGTGAGGATGGTGTCCAACATCTTGTCTCAGTCTGCGGAAGACAATAAAAGGAAATTTTGCCCGAAACATTGGAGTGTTCCTTTAAAACGCAGTTCCAGTCATTTAAAGTTTAGATTTAGTGAACTCTGATTACTGTTAATCCCAGTTTAATTTAATCCTTAGTGGTTCAACCTAAGAGAATGACTCACCACTGAGGAGCGGGGAAATGTAGTTGTGGCTTTTTACACTTTGAAGATCTATCAGCACCGGCTCGTATAGAAACATATGGCGAGACATTTTTGAAAGAAGGGATGTTTTGATTCTGAAGTTCAAATCTGCTGTCAAGTGCCGCTTCTTGACTTTTCTGATGTTTTTTTTTATAGAAAAAAGGGACACAAAAACAAATGTAAAACATGGATAATAAAAGAGAGAGATGGAAGAAGTACACGAGTGTGTGTGTGTGTGTGTGTGTGTGTGTGTGTGTGTGCCTCTGCATGCCCACACCGTCCTACTCGAGCTCAGAGGAAATGCTGGGGATCCTTATCACAGTAATGTGATTTCTTCGCTAAATAACATTAGGCATGCTGTTTTCTGTGGATTAAACCTCCTCCACAAACTCTGCGTTGCGGTGCGAGAGGAGAGGAAACTTTTTATTTATTTATTTATTTATTTATTTATTTTTTAAAGAACAGAAATATTTCCACGCTGCCAATTAGACGGGGGTTATCTGCAGTGCAGCGTGGAGAGAGGTAACTGTGGGGACACGCAGGGAGAGGGAGAGAGTTCGCGATCATGAATTCTCTCTGTTCTCCGGGGGCGGATGACGGCCTGACAGGAAGAAACAAAACAAGTTTGTCCTTGTCGGCCGACATCAAAGAGGAGACACGGCGGGAGTGAGAGATAAAACCAGATAGAGAGGCAGAGAGAGAGAGAGAGGATGATGTCAGGCGAAACAGAGATGGAGATTCAGATTCAGATTCAGCACTGCACACCAGTTTACACACACACACACACACACACAGAGAGAAACACACACACCATCTCACCCATTTTCTTGTCTCTGTGTTGAAGGCTCCTGAGCGCTGGCTGAGGACATTTCACAGTCTGGTGAGCGCTCATATCTCCCCATCATCGGCTGCTAGCTCACTCCTCACAAGCCAGTGTGTTAATGTACACACCCGCGCGCGCGCACACACACACACATACACGCACACACACTGCATGCCTATTTGAAGAAAGTTGGCACTCCGGGGGATAAAGTTGCAATCCTATTCCCGCTACAGACCTCTAAAGTGTTGCTGTCATTTCGTGGCTCTTTGGATCACTTCTGGATCTTTTTTTTTTTTTTAATTTTGTTTTTTGTTTTTTGACCTTTAGCTAAAAAAAAAAAAAAAAAAAAAAGGGGACAGGGTTTTTGGATCCTGTAAACCACAGCCTGAACGGAGCCAGGCAAGAATACAAATGGACCGAGCCTTTGTGGGTCTTCATTTCACAGCAAATCTGCGATTATTTCCGGGTGGTTCACGTTGCCAAGGCAACAGCTGTACACGTTCAACTGATGTTCAACACACACGTCCGAGGAATGAAAAATGGCAGAGTAGAAACTGTTTCAGTGACGTACGCTGCAGTGTCGGCCTGCCTTCAGCTATTATCTAGTCTTGTTTAAAGAGCTTCAAAATCCACATCAACCAGAGACCCCATGAAGTGGACTCTTACTTTCTTGATTTGATGAATTTCCCGTTGAAACAGGAAGTTTGGCCGGGACACGGTGCAGGGAAGGATCCGTCACAGGTGCAAACCAACAGGACCTCAGTTTGGCAGAGAAACACACTTTTATTTTGAAGGGATGAGGTGGAGGAGACAGGATGTTTGTGAGGGTTTTACTGCTTTAAATTTGAATTTACGCCCAGCAGTGCAGGATGATGTCACTGTTTAAATACTTTTACAGGAAGTAGAGGTCCTGTGAGGTCACTTCATGGGGACTTTAGAGGTGGAGTAGGCAATTCTGGAGAGAGATTGTTGATATTTGAAATCAACAGTCAGAGTCGCTGACTCCTCCTGTAATCTAGAAAGTAATAACAAAGCAATCATCAAAGTGACAAATGTCAGTGTCATTTCTATTGAACGTCGTTTAAAAGACAAATATTTTAGGCCAGAATGGATCCAGAATCCTGTGTTTGGAAACAAAATTTATGTCCCACTTTGCAGGTTTGGAGCAATCTTTGTGTGTGTGTGTGTGTGTGTGTTTGAGCCTCTATGCTTGTACATTCTAATATAAAGTCCATCTTACAAATGTGTGCGTGTGTGTGTGTGTGTGTGTGTCTGGGGTCCTCTCGGTGTCATTTCATTCTCTCCGCTGTACAGCAGGGAGGTGTGACTCGAAATTCATAAGGACCGGAGAGGCGCGGCGCTCGTCACTGCGGCTAAATCACTTCACACCCTCCGGACCCGAAGCCATTTTCTGCTCTGCCATTTGGGAGATGAATAACTCGCGTCTGTCGCCTTCAGCCGCCGAACAAAAGAGCTCATTCCAGTTTGGTTGTAGACTTAAAATGCGGCACTGAATGTGGAGTGAGGACACGGGTCGAGGGCTGTTTTCTGACGCCGCTCTGAAGGCGTTTAGGGAGCGGGGACACGAGGTGGCAGATACAGGCTTTGTATTGATTCTCATTATTTCTGCGGCGGTGTGTTTTTGTCTTCCGACTTCTGGCTGTGGAACAAACTGCTCATCTGCTCTGCTGTTAAACACTTACTCGCCGACGTATGCTCTCGACAATCTGATAAAGTGCGAGACTTAAGGACAAGTCATGGCTCTCTGTGAAAATGTCACCAGGGTTTAACGACACGTTCACACGGCGGGCAACAAGGCAGCAAAACGAGCATCATAATCACTGCTGTCGTGGCCTTGTACTACATGAATTAAGGTGGTTAACATTGATTATAACAGAAATTAGTTTTCCCTCCAGTTTTTAGTGGTAGGGAGTAACACCTGAAGATCGAGGGATGTACAAAGGGCAATTGATTAATTGATTGATTGGTTGGTTGAGTTTTTTGTAGCCCATCATGTCCGTCACACAGTGTCATGTGGATGGCCAAACGTTTGGGTCTTCATATTCCCAGATTCCACTGAAAACAGCTTGTTGCCTCTCACTTTGTTGGCCGTTGTGTGAAGTGCACTTCTCTAAAACATGTAACTACAAGTTAGATGACAAAAGACAGCACAAAACCGTGACTGGCCCCCATTGGCTGGACGACAACATGAAGCCGGTCAAACAGCAACGAGCAGAGGAGCTTTGCAAATCCTGTTGTTTGTATGAATCCCATAAATTCTAAGCACTGACAGATGTTATGATGGTGAGAAATGTTGCAGGACATCAGTTGGGACTCCAGTGTGGTCTTATTTCATCTATGCTTTGTTAGGATGGACTGTTCCTGCATGCCTGTCAAACACACTCTGAGGCATTTATCAGCCTTTACTCTAAATAATTTTTAGCAGCTGAAAAGTGACTTTAGCTGAGAATGATGGACTTTTCTCTGCTCTTCACTGTAATTTGCCTTCTTCTTGTTCATACAAGAAAACAGTAATGTCAACATCTGTGTCCTTGTATTCAAAAAACTGCATTCTGGGGCCCAAAGGAGTAACAGAGTAAAAGCTCCATGGCTTGAAGAAACCATTTCAAAACATGGCTGTTGTAAACGCACCCTGAGAATAAAATTATTTTGCAAAAAGAAATGTGTACAAAGTTGTAATGTATGTGACATCGCAAAACGTTTTCCAAGTACATGCAATGTCGGAGGCTAAATCTTTCTGAAATAAAGTTAAAATCCTCTAATCTGCACAAAAGCTTTCAAAGTGAGCTCTGGACTTCAGGATTGCCCTCAGTTAAACCCTCCTGTGCCTGCAAAGTCAAAGGTTTGTTCTCTGCGACAGAACATCGATTCACAACCTGCTCACGCATTCCAAGTCACTTAGGACAAGAGCTTAAACTTCACTCCTAAAAAAAAAAAAATTCTGAAAATTTGGCCTTTGGGGAACAAACTTTTCCACTGAGTGTAGCTGAAGCAGGTTTCTTCAAAGTGTCTTCTTCACACTTTGCTAATGTGCTTAGCGCTCAGCCTGGCTGCCATTAGTGGAATTACGCACACACAGCGGGACTTAAACATTGTTTGGTGCTGCAGTTAATCAGCTTGGGAAAACCTGCATGAGCTGAGGGAGGGACGCAATGCTAAGAGCATTCCTCTGGAAAACCCTGTTGTTCTCACATGGTACAAAAGCACATCTCCCTTTGAAGAGGTATTGTTCTTACAGACGCTCATTATGATAGTAAACTGATTTTTTTTAATAAACACAAAACCTTAAGATAATTGATTCAGAACCCATTTACACCACATGGGCTTTAGACTGGCTCTATCAGCACATTTTTCATGTTATAGTTTAATTATAGTACTTTTATTGAAGCACTATACACACTATTTCATGACAAGCAGCCACGTTTACTATTAATATATAGATGTACTGTGCTGAATAGAAATATATTTAAGTGGTGAAAGATGTATCTCCCTTCAATTTCAGTTAAGTTAAGTTAAGGAAATTCATTTATTAGGATGCATCACAAGACATTGGCTATATATTTTGGACCAAACACACTTTAGGGAGCCCAAGTCCCATCTGAATACATTCACATCTTGCCTGAAAATATACCACTTTTCACCAAAACGCTTCACTTTCACACAGTCATACACATTCACCGAGTATTTTCCCAAACATTCAAACCAGGCAACGTTCCAGTCAAACTTTTCTTTCTCAAAACTCTGGGCTTCTGCCGCAGAGGGAGTCAAACTCTCACATTAAACCAGCACACAGTGTTTTTATGGCCTTGTTAAATCCCTTTGCTTACCGTAGGTGAGAACGTAGAGTGGTTTGCCGTTGGTGTCCATGGTGGTGAGGCAGGGGGCTTTGGGGGAGATCGTGCCCCACCGCTGCAGGGCTGCTTCCAGAGACGGAGGCCAGTTGGTCACCACGCCCAGCTGTTCCCCCCGCATGGCCACCATCTGAGCCCCCTCCGCCTTGGGCTGGTTGGGGTCCGGTTGCTGGACTGGAGGGGGCAAGGAGCAAGAGCGAGAGATTGACTGATCTTGAATTACCCGTGATGTTATTTACTTATTGTATCAGTTTGTCAGGAATCATCCCAAAAGCAACCAAGATCAGCCAGTGCCAGATTGCAAACGTGTGCGATTTTTAACCCCAAAAAATTCTCAGCCCAACTAATCCCTGAATTCTCCGGCTGGCGTTTAAGACACTGCTGAAAGTCAGTTCAGCTCCTAGCTTTCCCACAGAATACTCAACATTCAGTTTCTTGTTTTATTCATATATTTATTTACTCTTTTTTATTTGATTAACCCAGCACTACTGTAAACATACAGTCCTACCCTCATTATGTTTTCAGTCATTTAAATAAAGTTTAATAAAGCACTGTCCTCAGTAAACTCTAACTGTGGCGTTCCTCAGGGTTCATATTTAGGTCCTATTTTTTTCTGTTTAAATGTTTTCACCTGGCCACATTAATTAACCCTGACCTTCCTTTTCATGCCTATACATTCTTTCTGATATAAATGTACAGTATGAGTTACTGTAAGTGACACCAGACTGATACTATGTAAACTATGCACATGCTGACACATCCTTCCAGTCAGTGCTACACTCACGGTGCCCAAAAATTCATTTTCTTTTTATCTATTTTATTCCTTTTTTTGCATACTGTGGCGACCTTTCTAGAGTGATGTCTTTTATTGTTTATGCACATTTGTTTGTTTTTTATTGTTATATTCTGTGGCTTTCACCATTCAATTTTATTACTGTTTTTCTAACATTGTGTCTGTGTTTTATCACTTTGATAATATACTACACAAAACTAAACTTGCACAGATAACAGCCCAATGCAGCACTGTGGTTCAGTCTGAATACTTTGAAAAGTAAACAATTTTTGGTGTTTTTGTGGTTTGTATTTTGTGTTGACGAGGATCAGCAATCAGAGTTTGTTGGTCCCTTTTAATTACCACTGTATCACAGAGAATATTCATGGCAGTATGGAAATTAACCATAAATCAAGCAAAGTACTATCAAATTTATACAGACAGCATTTTTAATATTATGCTTTTAAATAATATTTGCCTCAAATTGGACAAAGCTGAGCTTTCTAACACTTGCCATTCATGCTTCATTTATGAATTAACTTTTGGCTCGGCATTGCAGCACATTTTGATGTTACACACACAGGGAAATATTAATAAGTTAGACCCAGAATTGTCACAGTAGCAACAACAGAGTGAGAGGATGTTGATATAGCTGTGTGGATTCTTTTCCAGCAGCAGACAGAAAATAGAAAAGTTTAATATTTGCTTTAAGTGATAAGATATCTGCATTCGTGGGACGAAGAGCATCCACCAGTTGCTCAATGTCATTTGTTGTATGAAGGGTAGAACACACAAAAATAAGATAAAAGATATAATATAAAGCTAAAAATGTCGTTGATAAATTATGAAGAAAGAGTGATAAGGGTATAATTGATTTTCAGATGAATCCTAAGTCATTGTGATAAAAGCCTTTGACACTTTCATGAGGCCTTGTTGTCTGAGGAGGATCGGTATATTAGACGAAATCGGAAACCAGGAGGACTCTCAGTGGGCGTGGCCTGTTGAGTTGGAACACATGTGGATTGATAAATGCCAATGAAGAGAGGATTGGTTTGATAAGAACACGCTTCATTTGACAAAAGCTGAGGGAGCGCTGCTTCTGATAAAGACAGGAACGCTTTTTATCAACTTAAGTGCATTTTTGTCAAATTACTCCTGGTTTTACCACTTATAAATTAGGTATTAATTATCAAATCCATTACCAGTATATTTTGGTCACTGACATTTTGTGAGTTGCATTCTTCATTTTGGCCATCATTTGGCTACTTTCATAGTCATCTTTGTCGCTGTTATCACTGTTATTATCGGTGCCATTTTGTTCTACTCAATTTATTTATTTATTTATTTTGTTTTAATCCTACTACACTCTAAATATTTCTCAAGATAACCTTCTGTACAGCCTTGCATAACAAAAACCCTGTCACACATTATTCTACAGTGAATGAGCCTACCAAGGTCTCACCATTCAATATGTGAGCAGCCTGTTTGTTTTGTTTGTTTAGGTTGCACACGTTCTTTTTGGATACTATCACTTCCGGTAATCCGTACATGGGTGTGACTTCTCCTTATTTACCTGCTGATTCACTTGTATGGTGAGACAGAGACAAAGAGGGAGAGTAGGGCTCTGATATTTTCTGTTGACCGGCACGTAACATCACATCACATCAGTTACAAGTTTCTTTAGTTTATCGAGTACAATGGTTTAGGAGTATTTTTTGTTTTTCATCAATAAACAGTATAAAACGCATCTGGAATTCACCATGGATTTGCACAAACACATCACACTTACGAGCCTACTTACCTACTACTCTCAGCAGCTTTTTTCTTTGGTAGTAGTCACTACACAAACGATGTGATACAGTAACATGCAAACCAAATAAAACACAAGGAAACAAAACGATGCGCAAAAGACATAAAATAGTCCTGCATGCTGGCAGGACTGGTGAGTCTTCCTGATCTACGACTACCCTCAAACATACATTAAATAAAGACTCATAAGGTGAAGGCGACGTGTGATGAAACATCTGTGGTAATTTCTTGTTACCTTCCAGCAGCTCCTCGAAGTCGTCGACAAAAAACTCCCTGAGCGGAGGCCGTTTGGGTCTCTTCAGAGTGTTGACGAGCTGCTGTATTTTGGCTGATACTCTGCTGCTGACTGGGACGCCTGTGGAGGGTGAACACACACACACACACACACACACACACACACACAAGACACAGATTACTGAAAACCCCGCGACGCCTCAGCACACGTACAAACTCTGAGTTGACATTCATTCATAATTGGGCTTTCACAGGTGCGGATGTGAGGCGGCCGCTCTCAGACGACGCTGAGTGCCTCCCGCTGCTTCGTCTCTGATCACAAAAACAGCCTCGAGTTTCAAGTCCACGCTAAAGTGGCGCGTCCTCTCGAGTGAGCAATCAGCACCGCCGCCGCTGTGCATGACACTCGGAAAGGAAGATAGAAAAAGAAAAAAAAAAAAAAGGTGACATGAAATGAGGCCCGGGCGCAAATAGCTCTTTCACTGCGTGTGATTTCAAAGCAAACTTTACGATGGAGACGTGGATAAAAGCAGAAGTGATGTTTGAAATGAGGCCTTAGATGCAAATATGTTTTCTTTTTCCTTTTTTTTTGCCATACTTGATTTAAGTGGTGGGGTGTGCCACTGAACATTGGAAAAATGACAGTGGGGAAATCAGTGCACTGTAAAATCCTGTGTGTCCATGAATACCTACATGCGCTTATTGTAATATGAGGTATTTGTCAGGGGCGAGCTTAAAAAAGTAAAGAAAAAGTATTGTGTGATAAAAACTCAATAAACATTCACACCATTTAAAAAAATGCATTCACTGAGGACAAAGGAAAAACCAAATAAATTGACAGAGATGAAATCTCACTACACTATCTTTATAATTTTAGCTGTTTTAGTGTGTTTTGCAATCAAACAATACAGTTTCAGTTAGTTATCATATTTTTTTGGAAAATCTTGTTTTTATTTTTATTTCAGAGAACGAAAATGTTTTTTCACATCCAGTCTTCGTTATTTTGTTGGTTTTCATTAATGATGACAATGTTGCTCTGCATCGACAACAGGGACAAAACCCGACAACGTTTCGGGGGAAAAACGTGTTTGATTTTTCATACTGTATATTCTCGTATGAATACTGTCCGCTCTGAGCCACCGTAGCTGCTTGGTGGGACTCGAACACGGTGTGACTTTTCCCCTGTGGGATCCAAATCCAAGAGGCTGATGAAGCAGAAAATATCTCTGGCTGTTATGCCGTTCATGGATATGATGTTATAATTTAAAATAAAATAAATCTTGCGGTACAAATGCATTATTTTATTTAGATTGTTTGATAAAACAGCCTCTGAAAAGGACAAAAATGCATGGAAAATCAGATTAATGGGGGGGAAAATTGCTCTTTGAAAAAAAAGGTAAAGCATTACCCTGAAAACCTGTTGCCAGAACATGTAAGGGTTGGATTATGGGAATAAGTGTTTTATTTACTGCTTGTGGTAAGCTGATTTTCTCCTCTCTGGTTGGAACTGAGGCCAAAGTGAACAGTGTGAAGGCAGGTGGACAGGTAAGACCTCAGCTCCCTGTGCACCGCTTTACGCTTTCTGCCTGACTGGACACCTGTGCAGACTGAGCCTCACCTGGACTCCTTTTCCCATTTTTTTATTTTTGATTTATACTGACTGTGTGCACCGGTTTTCCTCCAAAATTAGTAGAGCAACCCTGAACATTTTGCGATTTTGGAACCAATGTTTTGGAGATGTTGAACTGCACCCCTTAGACCTGTTCGTTTTATGCCTGTGCCTGTTCATGTTCATTGTAGAACTCAATAAAAAGAGTAAAAAAAAAAAAAAAAAAGAGAGAGAGAGAGAAACCAAAAGGCGAAACCTCTGTGCTCGCAAGGCAAGTCAAAGGTCGGATGATTCGCAAACGTCCGCTGACAGGCAGGCAGTAAGAGAACAAGTGACGCTCGACCCTGAAGACTGGAGGTGTAAAAGAGGTATGGAAAGGTTGATGACGTCGTCTGAGTTCTTTGAAGGAGAGCAGACACCTTCCTCAACGTGTCTCCCTCTCCTGAGCCAAACGTCCCAGTGAGCTCCCATCTGTGGAGTCTGGCGCCCGGTGAGCGTTCAGCATCTCCAATCTGCAGCGTTATCGATCGCAGCATCTGTTGAACACATTCGTCTGCCGAAACTTTATATCCCTCCAGAGACGGGAGTAAACAACTATGAGATGTCCCAATAGGCATCCTCAGTCACACTCGTTCTAAAAAAAATAATAAATAAATAAAGCTGTCAAGACTCATCTTTTGATCTGCTCGCAGTTCTTTCAGAAATTGTTTTGCTCGGAGCCGCTTTGCTCTGCCAATCTCGATTACGTCACTAACCACGATGTGAACAATTCATTCACAAAAATGACCGCAGCAAACAGAATGTGAGCAGTGTGTGTTTTGACTGCTGTTTCTGTTTTCCAGGCTTAAAGGAACAGTTCAGCACAAAATACAAAAACAGATATTTTACCCACCAGTGCGTTCTATCCGTCCGTAAAGGATTGCTGTGATTTGGCGTGGTTTCCAGTCCATCGCCCCAGCACAATGAGAGTGGATCAGTATTGTTTTGATTTATGGAGCTCAAATTGTCAAAAAATGTACAGGCGAAGATCTCAACAGCAGCACCTCTTTCCAAAAATGTACACAACCCCATTGAGTATATACCCTACTTAAGTCAAAGTACTGATATACTTGTACACTACAGATGAACAAATATTACTCCACTATGAATGACAGCTACTCAGTCAAATTTTAACTTGAGTTTAAGTGCTGCAAGTGAGCACTTTCTTTCACAAATAGTTAAGTATTCAAAAATACATTTTCTTTTAATATCAACGCATTGCTGTATTGTTTTCACAATGCATTTACATTTACAAATAGGAAGGATGCATTTTATTTTGAAGGAGCGGATGTCTTTCTTGCACCTGTTTCACAGAGCTGGATGACATATCTCTGCTTTTACATGAAACCCAGCTTCATGTGCTGTGATTGGTTCCAACAACCTTTAAAGAAATGCAGTGGAGTCAAAAGTCATAAGTTTGCAAAAAAAAAAGCTAAGTACAGATACTAGAAAAATGTAAGTACGGTGAGTACAGTACTCAAGCAAATGTGTGTCACTACAGCTTTCCAAAGACAAAGACATGGACACCTGACATAATCCATAGCTCTCAGGGATTAAGAGTTTTGTTAGGAACTATTTCCTGCCAAAAAACACCGACAAGCTGTATCTATCCAGCCCGACAAGTATGAATTAGGAGCAGACAGATGTAGTTCATGTAAAATCGTGGTAATCCTGAAACCTCCACAAATCACACACAAACTAGGGGTGAAAGAGAAAAAAAAGAAACTACTTTTTTGTATTTTGGGTGAACTGTTCCTCTAACTTTCCAATCCTGTGACTCGAAAACTCAAGATTATTTGGCGAGTTTTTTCAGCAGCAGCGACCCCAGTTTTCAGTCGTCAGTGGGTGGAGGTTAAATGCCTTGCTCAAAGGCAGCTCGGTTGCTGGAAGGGAAGGGATGAATGGCTCTTATTCACCGTCTCCAGCCAGATTTTCTCAGCCGATCTGGAAATTCAAAGCCATCTCGTCAACCCTTCGGGCTGCATCCAACCCAAAACTTGCTTCCCCTGGAAAACACAGAGTGTGGATGCACTGACCTAACCTGATCAGATGCTGAGCCGCAGAGACGGGCCTAAGGGTGCAGACAAACCCGATGCACTTTGAAAAACAGTTACGCACTCCAAATACAAAATAAAGCATACATATGACTCATGCTCCTCTCATACATGCACAAAATTATTCCCAGACATTTTATCACATGCCTCTTCCCCGACATGCAGAACCTCCGACTCACAGAGGGGCTTTGTTCTCCCTCACACACGGCAACCGAGAACCACATTCGAAGAGTAAAATGCAAATGAGTTGTTTTTAAAGTGAATAAACAGAACCTCCATTAGCAAATGTATCCGTGAGGAAAATGAAATGGAGTCTCTCAAGAACTGATTGGTATTGGAAAAAAGAATGTTGTCTGTCTTTCATGTCAGCTAATGATTGTATTTCATACTTTCATCTGCAGCCAAAAGTCATAAAAATGTACTTGGCAATATTTTGATGCACCAATTAATGGACATGAAATCAAGATTTAGACTTAGAGACGAGACGGAGAGACAGGGCGGAGGTTGTGGTGGCCAAGTTTTGTTTTTTGTTTTTTTTTTAACAACCAATCCTTTTTACATTTTTATCATCAAGAAACTTTTCAGCTGTCGATTAGCGAGGCTGAACCACTTGTTCAGACAAACATCGAATCATTTAACATTTGGCAAAATACGTTTCTATGGCTATGTATCATATAGTGTCTCTATCAGCAAAAAACCTTATTAATTTAATTTTTGCCAAAAGCTGTTTCCATTCAAAATTTCCAAGTTCATCAAATTTTCCTTAAAAAAAAAAAAAAAAAAAAAAACAGCTACACATTCACTCTCATTAACATGAATCCATCTGCACCATCTCTACTCACACCAGCCCACCTGCCTCTTGCGTTCAGGTATTACTCATCTTTTTGTTTGTTCCATAAAGCACCTGGTGGTTCAGCTGTGATTAGTGCTTTGTAAATGAAGTATGGCCGGACGTATGTATTGGTTTTCCATTGAATAGAAAAAATGACAACCTATAGCAGCTGTAATGGCAAATTTTAGAGTCACATTATTCATCAGAGAATCAATATGACTAAAATGTCATTGTGTACAGTAAAATGCAACGTAATGCGCTTTCCAATGCAAAAAAATAACAATATAGACAAAAAGAAGAGATAAACATTACGCAGAAGTAACTAATTAAGAAAATAAATAAATAAATGAACTGACTGACTGACTGCAGTGAAAATAAAATGTAAAAAGTTAAAAAAAAATATATGTAAATTAAAATTAAAAATAAAATAAATAAAATAAATAATTTCTCAAGTCCTGTGGGTTCATGAAAAAGATGATTTTTTTTTTTTTTTTGAATTCCTGCATAAATTATTGGCTTTCAGTCACCTTAAAAAACATAAAAAAAAAACCAAACAAACAAACAAAAAAAAAAAAAGGTAAAACTCTAAAACAAATTGACTTTATTATCATTGCATTGTTATGTCTCTCACCCCTCTTCCCCCCTCCTCCCCCCATCACAGCTCACCGTCTCCGGTCTCCATCAGCTCGGCGTTGCCGTACTTGGGCGCCTGTCTCTGGGCCGCGGTGCCGGCGCCCTGCGGTCTCTCCACCTGGATGCCGTCGGTGGCGCCGCTGCTGGTGTTGTTGGTGTAGCCGGTGACATCTGGAGGGGCAGAGTGGTTCTCTGGGATGTGAGCAGACAGGGGGGAGCGAGGAGGGAGGGAAGGCCTGGTTAGTTCCCCCACACCCCCACACACAGCTGCTGGTGCACTGCCCTAACAGTTAGAAACGCTGTAGGGACGGGACTATGTACTGATGTTCAATGTACACTCAGTGGCCACTTTATCAGCTCCACCTGCACAATCTAATCTAATCCAATACAGCTGTTGTGCCATAAAGTTTCCTTTCCTGCTGCCTATAATGCTCAGCTTGTCTTGTTGTCACAGTAATAGAGGTGTTCATTCACTTCTATGTTTGACATTGAGCTCATAGTTAGTGCTGCTGTTGGACTGGACTGCATTTTACTGGCACTATTCTGTCCCCCCTGATGTATATAAATAAGGGAGGACAAAAAATTGGAAACAGCAGTACAAGACCTCTGCAAACTACAACCTCAATAATAAACAGAATTAAATTAAACACAAACTGACCGTTATAAACTTTGTTAAAAGGTATAATTTGAAATAGAATTTGAAAGCTGTTTCATTGAACTGCATTAGATCATACAGGTGGACCTGATGAAGTGGACACTGAGTGTATATATGTATGTATTTTAAAAATGAATTCCAATATTTAAAAAAAAAAAAAAAAAAAAGAAGAAGAAGTATTTTTCCCGATTAAACCTGGTGTAATCTATTCATCCAGATAGCTTCCGTGTGATTTGGTGAGGTTTCCAGTCTGTCTCCCCTCACCTCAACATACTGGAACTGGGTGGCTATAATGGGGGTGGATGGCTATTTGTTTGTGGAGCTCGAACCATCAAAAATGAAAAGTATGAAAACCTCAACAGTTCTCTCCAAAAACAATGACACAGATTCCTGACATATTGTACTTGTTGTACTCTATATCACTGGTACTGGTGGTATAGAGCTTTTTATGTGTAAATTGTTGATGGTTCCACAACCAAGCCAACACTGCACTGGACTGAGTGGAACCAGGGAAGGTCACAGCAGACTGGAAACGTCACACACAAACTTTATGGATGAATAGACTACACCAAAAGTAGGACAAATATCTTTTTGATGTATTTTGGGTGAACAGTTCCTTTAACTACATTTTATTCTCCTCTAGCAATCAAAAATGAAGACAGCACAATTTCACAAGTGCTGCACTTTGTCTTTTTTTTATTGTTTATCAAGCCGATGCTTCTCCTAGAAACGTGTGGCTCAGAAGCATCATTCTGCACAGTCATGTTATGTTATTGATTTTTTTTTTTTTTTTTAAACTGAGTCAAATCACTAAACTCCACGATGACACAGCAAATCATATTGTCAGATAAGCACATTGTCCCATCCCTACTGCAAATGTATGCATAAAATGTGTAAAATAAGTTCACCTACACCCCCACTCACTCATCCTATTGTTAAACTCCTACACACAGAAAAGGTTTTATCATAAGGCTGTGTAATAGCCGTTGTTGAAATCCCACTTTTTACCGCATGCCTGTTGCTTTTTGGCTTTGTCCCAGGGAGGAGGTTTCTAGAAAAATGACGTTTTGCTCTCTTTTCAGCCAACTGACTGAAACCGAGATTTTGAGATTTTGAACTGAAAAGCTGTGCCATAATTTTTGTGCCTGCTTTTTCTTCACCGGGAATGAAAGGTCACTAATTTGGTTTCCCTACACTTGATGCTACTGCGCAGTCCTGCAGAGCAAATGCAGGATATATACATGTTAAATACATCAACAGGGACTTCCACAAAGACTATCATGTTACTGCATGTATATATTAAACAGTTAGCTGCCCAATACCTTTACACATCCTTATAATCCAAATGAGGGAAAGAGGCTGAGAGGGTGAGGTGCTGAAGATTTTATGTGTGTGTGTGTGTGTGTGTGTGTGTTTGTCTGTATACATGTGTGTGTTCATCTGCTCGGTTTTGAAAGCATCCATGCATGAGTGTGCCTCAATGATGCTTTCAGCAAAGAGCAAGACAACAAAGTATGTAGGAAAAAAAACAACAACAACAACAACGACTACAAAAGAGTCTTAGCAAAAGGTGGAAGGCAGTAACTGTGAGGGAAGTGTGTTTTTGGGTCAGGCTGCTAATGCGAAGAGGAGGAACTGAATCACTTGTGGTGTTAATTCACATCAGAGCAAAGTGCAAAGCCAACATGCAGACTGAGAGACGGGCTTTGAATAGACAACCTCAGCGCTAATGCGGTCATCTGCTTCACAACCAGCTGACATGTTGGGCGACTCGACTATTCAGCTTCATTCCTTTTATCCTCATTCCTTTCATCACAGTTTTCACTTTTTGGCATGAGTTTTCAGAAGTGCATTTGTTTTTTTGTTTTTTTTTGTTTGTTTGTCTTTTTCAGATTGTCAAATGAGATGCAAGTATCTTCAAAAACCTCCAAGTCAACAGAATAGAATAGAATAGAATAGAATAGAATAGAATAGAATAGAAAAGAGTTGTTTTTACAAGGGTGTAAAAGCTGCTGGAGCTAATGGCGCAAAACTCAATCTGCAGTGAATTACCTCTCAAATTTTCTTAGACCACAAAGTAAAGCCAACCATCATTTAGTGAGGAAATTTATCCCACAATGAGACATTCACCATTGAAAAAAAATGTGACCTATACTAATAAAATGATTAATAATACAAAATTTGGTACTTTTCCATGTATATTAGGTACCTGAAATCAGTAGCTGGCAAAGTGGTTGACTTTTAAATACTAGTTATTTTAGAAATATTGAAATATGAATTGAAATTAATGATTATTTTTCCTCACCATCAATAGATCTCCTTTGGAAATTAACTCTTAAAAATGACACACCAACAGAGGTTAGCACATGAAGATTACGGTCTCCATGTGTCCAAGGTTCAACTACCTAATTGTATCATTTCAGATGAAGCGCAGATCTGAGGTTTATACACAGATATCTGCTGATAATCCCAATCCCAACACCCACCGGCACAGCAGCATAATGTCCTCGTCAAATCTTTTAGCCACACATTTACGACTGCAACGTGTCCGTCCCAAACTACCCACCGCTGCCTACCGTCAAGTCTTTCTCTGAGCAAAAAAAAAGGACTCTATTTTCTCTTAACTCCCACGCCATTTTTTTTTTTCCACAGTTGTTTATAGTTTGCCTCTCCCCCTCTGTTCCGATACACTAAGATTGTGTTTCAACCTATCTGGTGCACCAGATGTTTCAAAGCTCCCACATTGCCACAAATTCTCAACATTTACCTCCTTTCACGAGGCTTGGCTGCTGTCGCACGACATCAAACGCTGTTTACTGTTCTGCCTGGGGGATTTTTTCACTTTGAGTGGTCGGAGCATGAAATGATGCAGAGGGAAATGTGTGTGCTGAATTTAAATGTATGTGCATGTATGGCTTGCTGTCTTATGTAAGTCACTCTCTGTGCCTCTGCACTCCATTTGAAGTCTTGCTCCTATATAATATAACGCAGTATGTGTCACTAATGTCATCAAGACAAACCCCTGTACACTTAGTGTGCTTAGCAAATAAACTGCTTCTACTTCAAGTATTTCAGATAAAAGTTGACATTTTCATACAAAGAAATCTCTGTTTCTAATCTCTATAGCCAGTTCACATAACACAGCACTGATTCAGTCTATACACAGTTTATGTTTTAAAGCAAGTGGTGCATTTTACATTTCCGGTTGGGCTGGAATAACAGTTTGATCGCCAGAAGAAAATGTTGGTCTTTAACATTTCTGCAAACCATGACAACCACATTGAAATGTCAATCATTCTGAACCAAAAGTATGTTTAAGATCAACATTTCAAGGTACAGGTAATGAGGTGGAGCCTGCACCCACGCTATGTGATGTGTTGTCATATAAAGAGGGTTGGGTGGCGTGGTGGATCAATCAAATACCTGACTTTCACTTTCACTGAGAGCAGAGTTTGTTTTTAGCGAGCTAATATTAGCAAACCTTTCCTAACCCTAACCGTGACATATTCTCAACCTTAACCATGTAGTTTTGAAGTAGTAATGAAAGTGGCTGAAGCTAGCCCACTCTACCTCTGCACTGTAAGGAATTTCACTGTAAAATAACAGTAAAATACTGGCAGCAGGGACGCCAGTATTTTACTGTTATTTTACAATCAATCTACTGTTATTTATTTTAACAGTATATTACCGTATTTTGGATTACAGTATATGATTGTAGGATAACGGTGGGTGTTATGGTAATTTTACAGCGCATCTACCATAATTTATCTAACAGTTATAATACCGTTTTTTGGAGTACAGCACATGACAGTAAGATTACAGGGTTATGGTAATTTTACAGCGCATCTACCGTAATTTATGAAACAGTATAATTCCGTTTTTTGGATAACAGTAGGCTACATGACAGTAAAATGGTAAATGGACTGTATTTCTATCGCGCTTTTCTAGGATACTTATCACTCAAAGTGCTTTACACTGTTTTGCCTCCTATTCACTCATTCACACACTGATGGCAGAGGCTGCCATGCAAGGCGCCTAACTGTCCATCAGGACAGAGTCAGTGTCTTGCTCAAGGACACTTCGACACACTCTGGAGGAGCTGGGGATTGAACCGGGAACCCTCTGGTTACCGGACGACCGCTCTACCTCTTGAACCACGCCACCGAATAGCTATGAAACATGGTAATTTTACAGTATATGGCTATGTGTACGGCTAGCGGAGGACACGGAGAAGCAGCGTAGCACGGAGTGAACAGTGTGATTACTCACTCTGACGCTGTTTTCAAGAACCAAGGACCAGAACTGACAAAGAAGAACACTCACTCTAACACCGTTTTCCAGAAAGTCAAGTGCAGGAATAGCCAGTTAGGCTAGGCTACATCTTGTCACTCACAAATGAGGAGTTTGATCAATAAAGAAGTGCTATCATCAAAAAAAGAAAAGAAACATAAACCAACAATCATCAGTAAGATGCTGAAAGATAGTGACTGGACTTGAGAAGGGATCATACAGCAGCGCCTGTCTCCACTGCTTGACAGAAAATACTGTTTAATGCTGTTAAATTACAGTTTGTTATTGTTAACAGACCATTAACTGTTAATTTACATGTAAGCATGAATATTTAACAGTATTTTACAATAATTATAAAATACAGTAAGATACTGTTGTAATTTACAGCAATTCATTACAAATACTGTTTTATGCTGTTAAATTACAGTTATCTACTGTTATTGTTAACTGACCGATTTTACTGTTAATTTACATGTGAGGGATGACTATTTAACAGTATTTTTCAATTATTGTAAAATACAGTAGGATACTGTTGTAAATCCACCGTAAAAAAACAGTAATTTGTTACAGTGTGGAGAAATATTTAGGTTATCTTCTTCTGTTGTTTAAATTGTTCATATTTCTATTTTTTCTATATTCCTTGTTTATAATGTTTATATTGCTTTTGGCTATTTATTATCTGTTTATACTGTTTATAATGTAAATTATGCTTCATATTTTGCTATCCACTTTGCTGCTGTAATGCGTGAAATTTCCCCAACGTGCGACTAATAAAGGAAAATCTTATCTTATCTTATATTGATCATGAGCAGCGACCAGCCAGCATGACTGAACAGACCAAGAAAAGAGAAACTCAAAATCCATTGTCAACAAATCCCGCCCAAAGTCCCGCCCCCCCTGCTTGATTGACAGGTGATCTCTGGGAGTCGCAGAGCAACAACGACACGACGATGAACTCTTCCTGACAAAGACGGAGACAAAGTTTTTTTTGTTGTTGCTGTTGTTGTTTTTTTAATCGGAAATCTCATGAATTATCACTTTAATAACCGTTGCTGCCAATGCTGTCAGAGAGAAAATCTCCAAAGAAACTTGTTTGTTTGATTTGTTCCTCACTTGAATTGAAGGTTACATGGTCTTCTGTGGGCTGGGCAAATGCTCACACCTTTGGGCTCATGCATGCAACACTGAAATTCATACTCCATTGATTTCTGTAGGGGAATTCTGATTTCCCCTTCCTCCCTCTAAACAGGTAGGTCAGAGGTCACTGACAGAGCAGCAGGCACGGAGCTGCTGGGGTTTTGCTCAAGGACACTTCAGCAGGTGAATGCCACCACGACGACCCAAAAAACCCATTCGCTTATATAACTTCAAAAAAGCATGATAAGCGATCTAAATGATAAGCAGGGAAAACTTACACAATTCCCACAAGGAAACTCAGTCATCACTGCACACAAAGAGACAGGACTCGGGAGACTGGGGTTACATAATAAACACGTGTAACTGAGTGTTTCAGCACATTTTGAGAACAGTGTTGAATGAGAAGACCGGAGAAAAGCAGGAATTACAGCATCAGGGTCTGCACATAAGCAGCTCCAGGGATCGTCGAGGCAAAGACGAAGCGAGTGCAGAATATTTCTGACAAAGACACAAACTTTCTTTGCTTAATTTCCTGAAAAGTCGATGTCCTGGAGATACAGCTCTACATCCGGGTGATCTCAGAGAGAAGACGCCGGTTTTGATGATTTAAAGTCAAGGCTCACCTCTCTGCTCCCTTATTCCCTCTTAGCTTCCCACAAAGAGCTCTGCTGCTTCAGTCTAGCAGGTAAGATAACGCGGATCGGCAGGTTCAGCCCACCTCGCTGCCTAGCATGACGGTCCTGACAAGCGTAGCAACATCAGGGCCATTTACTCTTGAAAGTGTTTCATTTCAAAACAATAAAGATACTGTATACATACACGCACACTACGGGAGGAAACTACTGCATCATCTGTCGGTGTTCCCGACGCACTGATGGATTCGCTCCTGGAAAACAAATCTATTTTGTGAGCGCAGGTTTTATGATGACTCAAAACTTCTGTGGGAAACCAACCGCATGCTTCACCTTCACTGCAGTCATTTTGATTTTTTCAGAAGCCTCAATGTTCTTCATTTTGGAGCGAAACTCCCATGTAAAGCGTGCAGCTGCTGCTTTTCTGACCACGAGGATATTTCATCTCTTACTGTTAACTGACTCAAAGTGGTGTTCATTAATGCTGGTGTCACTGCTGATGAGCATATGGACTGAAATGTGTTTTGTGAGGAAAAGTGAACTGCGCTGAACTGAACATGTGATATATGGTATTTTAAAAAGCCACAAATCAAACACAGTGCCAGGGTCAGGACAGAGATGGGGTTTTTGCACTCTCTCATCTCTCCATCTCCCTCTTTCTTAAAGTTTCATCATCATTTGTTCTCTCTTTCTCTGGCAAACACAGTATGAAGGCCGTATAAATAAATATATGCTAAGGCTGGCAAAGTTAATGCATTATCGCATGTCATTAATTTGAGGAGCTTAACGTGTTACTAAAAAATTAATGCAAATTAAACTACTGCTGAACTTTGACCTACTTTTGACCCTTAACCCCACAATAACCCCACAGTAACAACTGTGTCCACAATACACTATACAACAGTAAGAGGATAAGTAAGTAAGTAAGTAATTTATAGATTTTAAATATCAAATCATGACTATTTCTTGGCTGTCTTGTGATTTAAAAAAATTAATCGCTTGACAGCCCTAATTTAAATGTGTATTTAACACATATGGGTGACATACATGTGTGTGTGTGTGTGTGTGTGTTTGAGAGAATGAAAGACAGAGAAAGGCAAAAATCCAGAGATACAACATGAGAAAGACACAGGAGTACAAAAAAAAAGGGTAAAATAATGGGTTTTAATTGTTCCTTGTATTTATTTGACTTCAATGTTTTTGACATCTCTACTGACAAAACCAACATAATCTCTGAGTTTTTTTTTTTTTTTTTGTTCAATTTGTCCCTTTTCAAGTCCTCTGTTCACTGCAATTGTTCCTCTCCAAAATGCACGTCCATGGAAAATGCAATGTACGAATGGCTTTGCCATGTACTGAAAGGCTTTGGCAGCAGTTCTCATCCATTCATTTCAATAAATCATACTTGAACTCATCTGAATATGAACTGAAAGAGACACAGAGAGAGTGAGAGAGAGAGAGAGACTGGCAGAGAGAGTGAACAACCTAGAGAGAGAGAGAGAGAGAGGAAGAGAGAGAGGAAACAGACAAGGACAAAGAAAGAGCGAGAGAGAGAGAGAGAGAAAGATCCAGAGAGACGAGAGATGAAGAGACATGGAGAGACAATGTGGATGCGAGAGAGAGAGAGAGAGAAAAGGGAGAACTGCGAGGGATAGAAACAGAGGAAGACAGAGGAGAGGAGTGTGAGAAAGAGAGAGGGACAAGAAAGACAGGAGAGGAGAGAAAAAGAGAGAGAGAGAGAGATGTTTCCCAGTGAAGCGCTGAGCCAAAGCCAGCGAGACCAAACAGAATTCTTTATCCAGACACGGGCTGCATATCAATACTGCAGCGCACACGGCACAGGCATGCTAATTACCGACGCAAGCTGCACACACACGCTCTCTGTGCAACATCTGGCCTGTCTGTTTGAGCTACAGTGAACTGGACATGCACTCTTTAAAGTCCTGTGCTGTTTATCTGACTGGGAGTACAGGGGTGTGTGTGTGTGTGTGTGTGCCTTCCCGCCTGCTTGTACTTTGCAGCGTATTTTGTGTGTGCATGTGTGTGTGTGTGTGTGCATGTGCTCTCCGGGTGTTTGGGTGACCTCATCAGAATGTATTTATGATGATGTGTGACGGGGAGGAGCGTCTGCCTGCCTGGCTGAGGAGGAGGAGGAAGGAGGAAGGAGGAGGAAGGAGGAGGATGATGATGAATGCCTCCTTCACTGCTGAGCAACCTGCTGGAATACCAATCAGCCCTGGCAGGGAGCTGGAGCTGATTTAGGGACGAGACGGGACGTGGACCTCCTGCCTGAGGGTGGCGCCAGGTGGCACGGTTGCCCCTTGCAGGTAAAGACACCGCATGCGGGGTTAAATGTCGCGCGTTCGGTCCACGCCGACCGCAAATTCGTCCAACATCATCCATGTTTGTCCAGCTCTGGATGGAAGCATCAGGCTAAAATGCAGGGAAACTGCTTTGTTGGGGCCTAGAATGTCTGCATTTTCATCCTTGTGAAAACAATAAAAATAAACGAAATTACTGAAAAAAATCAACGGAATTACCGACAGTATTTTTATTTGGACAATAACTTGATTGATGAAAATAAACAGATAGCAGATAGTTTTAATGAATATTTTTTTTAATGTAGGAAGAAATTTAGCAAATTCCATTGCTTTAATCAATCAATCAATCAATCAATACCAATATCAAACAAAACGTATGACAAGAAGAAGGTTTTCTTTCAAGAAGCTTCCTGATGGACAGGAATCAAGTCACACGGACAAACTGCAATGCTGAAATGCTGTTCTGTTGGACAACCAGTTTAAAATATCAGCTTTTTTTCCAATAAGTGTTTAAATGTTGCACGTTCGATCCCCGCCAACAGCAAATTCGTCGAACAACATCCATGTGTCCAGCTCGGGATTAAAGCATCAAGCTAAAATACAGGAAAACTGCTTCACAGGGTCTAGAGTGACTTCATTTTTATCCTTTAACTAACCAACATGCGACTCAGATTTTCCTTTAAATCTCTGCTAAATAGCCTCAAAGTTTCCATTTCCCCCCCATATTTCCATATTCCATATTTATTCCATATTACATATTGTACAACAGTGTCACATCCATGTTGAGTGACATATTCAAAGCCAAGATGTCGATGTTTTGTGGCTGCAGCATCCCATCAAATAGAAAATATCTACATGTCTTTAGCATCGTGTTTGGGATCTTTGACAACCTCGGGATCTCCACTAGAATTTAAAATAAAGTTTTTTGGGGGGTTTGAACAAAGCTCGGCCACACGGCGTGCATTTGTAATGAAGAATGCACCGATGGGAGCGGCGGGGTTGAAGAAGCCTTGGTAGGAATATCAACAGGATTAACACATTTGACTTTGTTAACTTTATTTTTAAAGTGTGATAACGCTGCAAGAGATGTTTGTCTCATTGTCTCATGTTCCTCACGGTTGATAAATGAGGATAAAGTATTGAAGAATAGCTGATTTTCCTTATTACATTTCCCTACTTATGGGGCTCTATCACTGTTTTTATGTTCGCTCCATGTCTGTTTACATGTGAGTCCCTCGGTGCATGTAATTTCTATACTGTAAAGCACTTATTGTATGAAAAGTTTGACATTATTCTGCTTCTATTTCTTATTCTTATTTAACATTATTATTATTTGACATTATACAGGTCTGATTTAGGGATGCTGTGTCTGTCCCATAGCTGTAGAACCGCCTTAAAGGAGAGATTTGGGATTTTGCAACCCGGGCCATATTAAAATGTTGACTCCCATCATTTATAACAGAGTACAACCTTAGCACTCCTCTGTTTATTGACGTTTACATTTATTCACAACAAGTTTTGAACATCTGCTGGTCATTATGACGTCCAGAAGCACTTTTTACTGTGACAGCAGAACATCACAAACATGTATGCTCACTTACTGGCTACTACTGCCCATGTGGACAGTAGTTTAAGTGCCAGTGAGTATCTTTTTAGTCCCTGGGTCTTTGTGGCCTTGAATATGTACTGATCGGTTGTCTCTGACATATTGTACTCCTGTCTGTTGTCCGCTGCTTGTTGACATTGTTGTCGTTTTTACGTTCAGGCACTGCTTGAACTGAATTGCCCCCTTGGAGACTAATAAAGTTGTCTGAATCTGAATCTGCAGAAACCTAAACAGAGCACTCATCACTTAACCTAACAGTGAAATCGTGCTATGTTCGATTATAAATGATAAGAATCGACATTTTAATACTGCCTGCATGTAAAAATGCCCAAACCAAAATCCTTTAAATTGAATTTTGAGAAGCCGGAGGAAAACTGCTCTGTCAGACTCAAGAGTGACTGTGTTTTTATCCTTAAACCTTATCAATAACAAATCTGACAGAACCGGCGAGAAGAGTCAGTAATTCCTCCTTCTCCACATGGCCGAGGACGTTGCTCGACTTTAATCTCAGAAGCCCGGGGAGAAAAAAAACTGCTTTGTCGACTGCATCCCCCGTCCTTAAACCTTATCAATACCTGGGCCGATACCTCTAGCACAGAGGAGGAACTTAAGCTGAAATTCAGGGATGCAATCTTTTTCTCATTGCCTCTCATAGCTCGACTTTAATCTCAGAGTCTCAGAGGCTTGGAGAAAAAAATCCCTGATTTATTAGAAGCTAGGCTGACTGCATCCCTATTCCTAAGTGCTATCAATACCCACACAAATAAGTCAAGCATGGGGGACGAACGTGACTGACTCGGAGAGCACGAAAAAAATGCTCTGTCAGGTCGTGCATCACAAGACCTTATCGGCATTCTGGGTTTCAACCACCGGCTGCTAAATTAAATCAGTGTTTGTCTGTCTAGCCTTCAGCTTCATTGAAAGCCTTAGACATAATCCTTAACAAGAATACAAAGGCAATGTCAAAGACCTAATTAGGATAGAAACATTTGGATTTGGACTTTTGACTTCCTGTCAGCCATGGATCTGGGTTGTAGCTCAGCAGACAGATAGGGAGTCACTGAATCGCTACTAATCAATAAGGCAGTATTTACGCTGAGCATGTTAAGAGTGCTGATGTAGGATGAGTGACCGAATCAATTTTCCCATCTCAGTCATGACGAGACAAAGTGAGCACGACTCTTGCGTCAGCGTTATGAGACACCTGATGAACAGCGGCCAGCAAACTTTTGTTGCTCCTGAACTGTTTGACCATTATTCCTCCGAGATTGTAAAATATTCCTCGGCTAGATCTACAGCGATGACAGGGAGGCTGAGCTCCCGTGCAATCCCAAGGGTCCATCATGCAGACGGCAGGCTTAATTACACTTTCGTGGAGTTTGGGAATGCTTCCAGGACCGTGTTAATGGACTGGGATTTGTGTTTTTTTTTTTTTTCTTTTAACATTGATGAATGAATAGTTGAAGGTCTGGTCTTAAACGTTGTTTTCTAGTGAATGCTCATTGCCTCCGCCTCCATGGATTGCTCTGTTTTCTCAGACAATGTGAGAGAAATGGAAGACGCTACTTCCATAAATGAACCGTTTTCACAAAATCACGTATCAGGGTTTGGCAGATTCAGTCCTCAGGTTGCACCCCTTCAAACGGAGAAGCAAATTAACCGGATAACAAGTCCGCACCGTTCAAGCTTTCTTGAAGTGTTACCGTTAATGAGGACCTTTCCCTACAAGACAAAAGCATGTGTTGAACTCAGTGTTACAGTATGTGCAGCTCGGAGTAGCAGATTGTTGAGAGTACTGCATACCACTGAAGAGTAAGACAAACTAAAAGGAGGAAGCACGCAGACACAGCCTACATTCCATGCTACCATCTGCTTTCTGGCTGAGATGAAAAGCAGTTTTGAAAGCAGATTGCCTCTGGCTGAGCAAACAACTAAAAACATGCCGCATAATTAGCTAGATCAATAAACAACGCCAAACAGAGTAACCTTGAAAAGAGGAAGGACTAGCCATACAAGCTGCTATCTAGCCCCTTTGAAGGCATTGTTGATATTCCTCATCAACAATTTGCATTATATAAAAGCGGTGAGCATCAGCTTTTTTTTTTTTCTCTCTCTCTCTCTCTCTCACACACACACACACACACACAAACACATTGCTTCATGCAACCACAACACTTAATAATCAATGCTATCCCTAGGTTAGCATCGAATTCTTGTTTTCCAAGCTTGCACCACGTTTAAGCACAAATTCAATTAGCAGGGAACGACCAACTGGGAGGCGCAGCTTGAACAGCAAGCGTATGACAGGGGGCGGGGCTTAAGGCTCGCTTAAAGTTAAGGGGAAGAAAGGGGCATCCCTGCTTCGTGCCACGGGACGGCAGGATACTGACCCTGCTGCTCAGGTCTCCGCCAGTCGTGCTCCAACCTGAACTCACCAGAGTGTCGCAGCCCAGAGTTTCTATTCTCTAGCATACCAGCTGGCACCGCCCTCCTCTTCAAGGAGAGGTGGGTTAAAGGGCCTGCATGTGAGGAACAAGAAGGGAGGGAAGCTTGAAAACTGTTCTCGAAGCTGCACGTCAACCGGGAACCTCTGCTGCTTCTTGTGCCGGCTTCTTTTCCTCGTTGCATTCTTATGTTGCATTAGTGTGTTGCTCACATTGATAGAAAAAATAAAGCTCTGGATTTTAAATCGTGATGCAGTGTCCAAGGTGCCACAGACCTCAGTTGACTCGTGTCAGTTCATCTCATTGATGCCACACAGGGAAAAGGCACTGTGTTTTCACCCATTTATTTGCATGGGCTGCCACTGTAAAGCAATGTTTGGTGGGACAAACTGTAGCTGACCACGGGACTGAACAGAATCTGTATTTGTTGCTAAGTTTAAGGAGTCGGCTATAGTTTGTTTCTGGTTTGTTGTGCTCCTCACACAGGAAGATTTTTAAATCAACTCACCAGAAGAGGATCATCTAATGGCTTTCTAATAATCACACAGCAACAGTGGTCACATAAACAAGCACTTGGCACTGTTATCAGCAGAAAAAAGAGGTACCCAGTGACACGCAGCTATTGTGCCCTATTGAACTTACACTCAGCCAAAAGTCAGCCACAACAACCAGACATTATGAAGTCATTCTACAACGGCCTTGTAAACGAGGGACCTGCAAAGTGGAGGAAAATGTGGAGGGATGAAAGGAGCTACAAATTGGGGAGATACGCAGGAACAGAAACCTAAACCTATCTGCACAAGCAGGCAGAGCGGCTCTGATAAGGCTTGAATGAGACAGGAGGGGGGCTGGAATGAGAGTGTACGGAAAATGATCTCCTTTACGCTTTTGTAAGCCTGCAACCATGTGCGCGCGCACACACACACACACACACACACACACAAACACCGGGGACCTGGTTTTCTTTGGCCTTGAACAAGGAAATGGGAAACAGAGCTGTAACCCACACGTGTGCACACCGCTGAGGATTTCCTCTGTACTACACAGCCTGAACTCGGAAAAACAGATGCATTATGCTCACTGCAAACATAAAATAAATAAAATAATAAAATCAAATTTAAAAAAACATTATGAACAACAAAACAACTGACAGCTACATGATGCTGTGTGATGGAATGGTAATGGAAACTTGTCCGCATGTCAGTTTGATACTCTGTGCGCATGTTGGTGTGACAAATTAGGTAGAAGCAACCAAACTGTAAACCAAATATTTTTAAATCCCTCATCTATTAGATGTGCCTGTCTATTGCCAACTAGCTTTGCCAATTAATGTAGAATGGAGCACAGTGACAATGTAAACTTAGCCAAATGTCAAAGAGCTGATGCGTTATTTTGCCCCCATGCAGCACAACTGGTACAAATAACTTTTGCAAGGACTTTGCTTTGATTTTAGTCTAATCAAGAGGCAGTTGGAGGAATTTTGTAAGGCGGTGTATTAGTGCCATTGTAGGGAGAAAAAAAATTATGGCTGTAAAAACTGTAAAAACTCAGAATTTCTCAGATTAAAACTCACAAATTTAGGAAAAACATTTTTCGTCCATAATTTCTGTATTTTTTTTTCTCACTAATATGCTGCTGTAATTTTGCAACAGCAAAGTAAATGAGGCAACAGCATTTTTAAATTATTACCTGTTTATTCTTCTGCCCATATCCACTAAAAATCTACCACAGCATGTTGTCTTCCTCTTCCCCGTCTTCCTCAGTTCATTCTGGGAAGCAGACTGAGTGTTGCTCTGCTTTAGCAGCATCAACCCAAAGAAGCCCACATGCTTTTTAGCAGCTGGTCAATTGGAAATATCTCTCTAACTTTGCCAATTTGACACAGCAGGGGACGGTGACACAGGAAATCAGCGGAGTCGGCCCAAACAAACAAACAAACTAAGGCACAAAGCCTTTTCCTGTCACATCTGAGCGGTGAAGGAGCTGGATGCAGGCTGGGTGGAGCTGGCAGGAGCTCTCTGTGTGTCTGTCCATGCATCATCTGAAGAGTTGGACTCCAACAGTGCCAGCATGAAAACAAACCAGTCGCCGCCAGAGCGTTTAGTCACGACTCTACCTCAACAAACAGAGGGAAGGCAAAAAATAGGCCTCTGGGGTGGTGGCATGCCATTTCCCGGCCATTTTTATCCAAAGTGCCTTATGGTGTATACATTTTGAGCATGGGTTGCCCCTGTTGGAATGGAAGTCCGGCCCACTGAGCCATGCAGGGACAAGATGAGTCAGTGTGGCTATGCACACATTTGGTTTGTTTCAATTTAAATGTGTTTTTCTGTATTATTATTCTCCTTATTCCACTGTGTGAATGGGAATAGGTGTAGAGCGTGGTATAAAGAAGCATAAACAAGACACTGTTGTCAGACAAAATCCACTAAAAGAGTGAGGACATAGGGAATGAATTAAGGATTTCTGAGAAGAAGAAAAACACTTCAAAGGGAGTTTTAGCAGGATTCAAGAGCCCAAGGTTCATGAAACTGGCCCAACATATCAATGACCATGTAAAGTTTCAATTCAAATAAGAAAAGGGAAATCCCCTAAATTGTAGCTGTGTTTTGCATCCAACAGCAGCAATGAGCAGGTGTTTGGCGAGAGAGTGGAGGCAGGCATTTCAGAAAGGAAACTCGAAACGAGAAAGTAAGAGCTGGATGAAAATGAGTGAGAACAGAAGAGACCACAAACATGAACAAAGGTGGACCTAAGTTTACACAGGATGTGCAAACACTGTTAAAATGCGCACCTGCACTTACACACCCTAAACACAGATACGACCCCTCCCCTAAACACACCTTCCTACCCACACAAATAAACCTCAAAGCTTGTTGTAACTACACCCACTACTGTTGACCTCCTTATGCATACACACTCCTCACTCGCACACTCACACCTGAACACACACACACACCACTGAACAACCAGCCAGGTTCACCTACACCTATAGCCATTTTACTTTCAGTAATGCATTGCTGTCAGTCTTCTTAAAGACTCAATCGGACAACAACTGAAGTTCAACTTACTTACTGGTCTTACAGTGGCTGACAGTGGCTCCTAATCTAAAGTTAAAGTTTATTATTATTCCATCATTAGGAGTTAGGATAAATGTGCAAGAGAGAGATCTGTGGTGGAAGGATTGGTTCAACACTCACCAAACAAAACACCTCTCAGGTGGGGGTTCCAGGGACAAAACCGTTATCGCTATCATCTCAATTTCAGGATCCCAAAAATGTTTGGTAACTTTGGTAACAATATTAGACATTAGAGTAGTCGTCCTGTTCCAAACCAGCTCCTCAAGTCCCACAGTCCTGCAAGCTTTGGTTTCGTCTTTATTTTTATTCTTCACCTGATCCAATTAAGATTGACCCATTTTCATGGCAGTCATGCTGATCAGGCAGATCAGTTTCTATCACCCAACTAGTCAGCATTAAGCCTGTTGGACAGGAGGGACATGATGAGTGGATATTAGATCCTTTTGGGAGTGTTTCAAATACTTAACGGTTTAAATAATATTTTTTCTGACAGAGACAAACTATCTCCACACCTCCACGCCTGACTGATTCATCCATGACCTCTCAACCCCTTACCCCTAACCCTTCACCCTTCACCAGTGCCCTGTCTTATGGTACCGGACATAATTTGGGGAGAATACATTTTCTTATGGGAAAGTCCGATAAGTCCTGATCCTCAAAAGTCCTGAATCTTTCGGGATTGTCCAAAAAGAAAAAAAAAAAGTTTCTAAACTTTGGTTGAACAAGTCTATCTGTATCTACCCTTGTCCTTCTTGATCCCACTGACCTACTAACCATCCCTCATGTAATGTTACAGTGACAAAAACTGGACACCCTTGGTTATTTCCTCATATAGTCACTGTATTGTACGTATCACTATTGTCCTGCAAACCGCTTGTAACTCCAATGTTGGCGAATTTCATATTTTAACTTCAGATGAAGGATTTTGCTCTCACTTTCAGTTATTTCCTCCGCGCTTGGTCTTAGGAAACATTTTAAAAACTTCACTAGGTAAACACTCAAAAAAGTCTGGTGATCAACATTTTGAAGATACAAGGTGTTTACTGGACAGGAGCGATGTGTGCCAAGCTATACATGAAATTTGCTATGAAAGAGTTTGCCCGGCTTTCATAAAAGTCTCTAAAAATGTGTGCGAAAAGACTGGAAACAGCATCAAACAGGATGAGTCTGCATTTGGCCAAAGGTGCCTGGATTTGATTGAGGGCATCTGGATTTGGTTTAGATCAATGTTCCTTCTAGGTCAGTTGCGTTCAGCTTTGCGTCACGATAGAGTATAAAGGTTCTCATTCCAGCTAAACACTCCACCAGCTAATTTCACAAATTAGATCTTCACTTTCCAAATGAGAGTGTGATAATTAGCAAAATCAGCTGGCAAAACATTTGGCTGGAATGAAAATCAGAACACACTTTTCCATGGGGCAGGGATGGCACACCACTGGCTTAGAGGAAACATTGTGGTTGTCTGCATTGAACCACGGGTGTCCAAAATTGGCAAAAGGTGTCTGAAGTCCATTAAGGGTGTTGAGAATTTGGCAAAAGGTCTCTATTTGGCTAAGAGTGTCCAGAATTGGCCATGGGTACCTGGAGTTTGCGAAGGGTGTCCAGATTTGATAAAGGGTGTCTAAAGAATGACAGGATTCGGTGAGAGGTGTCTAGATTTGACCAATTTGGGAGAGGGTGTCTAGCTTTGGCTAAGGGTGTGAAGATTTGGCAACAGGTGTCTAAAATAGAGGAAAAGTGTGCGGATTGGGTCATGGGTTTCTTGATTTGACCCCAAGAGTCCTAACTTGCTAAAGACTGCATGGACTGACCCTTTAATACTTTTACCCCTGATCCCCCGACCCCTGCCTGCTCACCTGACTTGTGGTGGTGGTGATGGTGGTGATGGAGGTGGTGGTGGGCGGAGATGTGGGCATGCTGCGCCAGGACATCGGCCAGCCTGCCGGCCGCCGCCCCACTTCCCCCGCTGCGTGTGGAGGAAGAGGAGGAGGAGGCCGTGGAGGAGGTGGTGGTGGTGGTGGACGAGGTGCCGTGGATGGCCCGGCTGATCCAGTGCTCCATGCTGATGCTCCCCTCGCGGCTGGAGGAGGTGCCGCCGCCGCCGCCTCCGTCCTCCTCTTCGCCGTCTCCTCCCTCCTCCTCGTCGCCGTCGCCCTGGCCTTCACCCTCCGAGCCTGAGGATGTGTCTGAGAAAAAGATCAGATCGGGGAGGAGAGAGAAGAGGTAGAGCTGTGAGCTTTATGAGTAATTTGGCAGGAAGGGAGAGTGTTCCTCATTCAAACCATCGACCTTCCAGTCAGAAATCTAACTCTCTAAATGCTGGGCTGCCATCGTCTCAAGCAAGATGCTACTGAGGACAGACTCAGCCTAAAATGTTAACATGAACAACCCCCAAACAACCCCCCAAAATTTCCATCCGTCCTCGTCTTTTTATTCCCTTTGGCTCTAAAAGCCACCGCAGACAGCAAGCGGAGCTGACACGGAGTGGACGACTTTCGTTTCAGCTCCAATGTTAATGGTCCTTGTTCACACATCCCACAACACACAGCGGACAGAGTGACTGAGTGGCTTGCTGACGTGAAGCTTTTTTTTTTTTTTTTCACCTAGAGTCTATTTTTTATGTCGTCCACTGGAGAAAGCCACCATACACTGCATGATGTCACCATTGGGTTAGGGTTCGGGTTAGTTAGGGCTAACTTTTCTATGGTGTTCCTCAAGGTCTTGGTGTCTCATGATGTGGTATTTTGGAGAGATTTTCTCCATTTTTATTCATTTTTGTGGTAAAAAATGGTTACATTTTGAACCAAATCTGTGAGACAAATGTTATCAACATAAAAATTTCCGCAAGAACCTATGACAGATATTTGAGCATGGGAATGGCCATCATAGGCTTCTATCATAATGTTCTACCCCTTATACACTCCAAATAATTAAAAAATGAATGAATATGACTAAAATAAATTGACACACAGGGCTGAGCTGCATCTCAAATCAACTGTCAACGTCCCAGCTCCCAGATCATGTTAAACCACTTCTACATGGCATCTACTGTTGACCCTTTAGTTCCCTCTGAAGACCCCCTGTCCCCTCACTAACATGGGTCTAAGAAAGGGCCAGCATGGTAAGAGGTTAATAAAGACTTAACTCCACACATTAAGACGAGCACTTTCGCTGGGTAATTATTAAAAATAATAAAGTCAGCACTGAAAATGAAATGCAAAGTTATTACACATTGCCAAATAAATGTTGTCCAGGCATACAGGGCAGCCTCAGGCATTTAAAACAGCCCAACCAGTGACGTTTCTGGGGAAAAGTCGGTCCGCTCAAGACTGAAGCTGAAAATGCAGCTCGTATGAATACAGATCGACAGAAATCCACGGCACAGGTGCGACCATTAACATACCACTGCCTGTGTGTTTCAGGATTTACTCTTTATTTTTTGCATATAAACTCCATTACAGAAAGACAACCCATTCATACAATATACTATTTATATAGTCAGACAAACAGACAGACAGACAGAGAGATGGACAAACAGTCTCTTTATACGACCCAATTTGTAATGTAATTTAGTCTTGTGTATTTTAGAATGGAGCGATTTCAGTCCTCATCTGTTCAGAGCCAAGAGGCAAAGTTTGTTTATGAGCGAGTGTGTGTGTGTGTGTGTGTGTGTGTGTGTGTGTGAGAGAGTTTGTGTGAGAGTGTTTGTGAGCGTGTGTGCACATGCTATGCATGTGATTTCCATAATGCCAGTGGCATTATGAGACAGATAGTGGTTATATGAATAACAACAGAAGCTGAACCAATTCTCTCACAGACAGAAGCTGCTCTACCCACTCGTATCAGCGTGAATGTGTGTGTGTGTGTGTGTGTGTGTGTGTGTGTGTGTGTGTGTGTGTGTGTGTATTTTTATCTCACTGTGTATACAATTCACATTCTTTATAGTAATTCTGTTAATGCCTCTGTAGTACTGCCGCATTACAAATAAGTGGAAGAGAGGGCTACAGAGGAGTTAGTGCTCAGTAAGTTCATGGAGGGCAGCTGCAGTGTGTGTGTGTGTGTGTGTGTGTGTGTGTGTGAGTGTGAGTGTGTATGAGTGTGTGTGAGTTTGCCAGTATCCTTCCCCAGTGCTGAGAGAGCTAAATAGAGTTCCCCGGTCTGTAGACGATGAGATCCAACTCCATACAGGTCAATAGTCACTCTATCCCTCTCTCTCTCCCTCTCTCTCTCTCTCTCTCTCTCTGTCTCTCTCTCTCTCTCTCTGCTAAAAGAGCATTGCAGCTGAAATAAATCACTGACTGATTTTTTTAAAATCCTCACTTGTTTTGAATCTCATGAATAAATAATCGTTCACTCCAAAACTCCACATATTTATATTTATATTTATATACAGACGTATTTATGTACGTATCTCCGCCATTCACCTTTTCAAGTAAAACAGTCACTTGTTATGAAAGTAAAGCAGATGACAGGTTACTATTTGAGTTATGAGTCACCTTCAGGCCTCTGCTTCTCATGGAGCTGTGTCGCGTTTGTGAAGGCAAAAGCCATCTGGGTAAATATCATCAGCGCTTGAGAGAATGATTTTACACACACACACACACACAAAAAAAAAACCAAAAACACATCTGTTGTTCGCTGAGCAGTTTTTATATGAAGGGAATACCAGTCGCTGGCAGAGATTGGCCCATTAGTCGGCGTCTCCATTAAGTGACGAGAAGGTTTTGAATATGAGAGGATCATGCGTGTCGTGTTTATTTCGCATCGAGGGAAGTTTTTGGGAGATTGGCTCTTGGCTCAGCTTATCCGCTAAGTGATGATGAGAGGAGTGCAAACGGGGAAAAGTGCAAAGGAACACCAGAAAAGCTGAAACTCCAAGTTGAATTACAGAGCAGGTCTGAAAGCCAAGAGGTTTGACAAAATACCCCTCGCCTATATAACATCACTAGCCTGCAAAATGGCGACAACACAGTTAACACGGTACATGGCGGTGCGAAGTTCAAACTCAATTCTGTAACATCCGACAGTCAATGAAAAGCGTTATTATCAGTGATGGGAGTAACGGCGTTAAAAAGAAACGGCGTTACTAACGGCGTTACTTTTATCAGTAACGAGTAATCAAAGAAATTACTGTTTCCCCCGTTACAACGCCGTTACCGTTACTGACAATAAAATGTGCCGTTACTAGCCGTTACTTACTACTACTAATTATTATTATTTTATTATCCTATTCAAAAAATGTGCGTCTTGTGGAGGAAAAGCGGTGTGTCAATTTTCAAACCGGTCGGACTTTGCAGTTTTTCGTAACTTATCAACATGCATGGAGAATGACTCAGCACAAATTACAAGAAGCGTATGTGTTCCCCGACGGCAGAGCAGATAGTATCTCCGTCTGCCATACAGAAGACCGGGGGTTCAATTCCCCACCTGGACAAGCTGGCATCACTGCTTTACACTGTAATGAATTACTTTTTCAAAGTAACCTGTCCAACACTGACAATGATAGATGAAATTTGACAGCAATGTCCACACTGCAACAGCAACGCAAAAATATGTGCATTAATAAGAGGATTTAAGAAAAGAAAAAAAGTAATCATAAAAATGACTTTCCCCAGTAATTGAATTACTCCTCTGCAGCAGTAATTGAGTAGTAATCAAAATTACTTTTTTACAGAAGTAATTAGTAATTGTAACTTATTAGTTTTGTGAGTAATTGCTCCCAACACTGGTTATTATCGGCTAATTGACTCTTTGCTCTCTCTCATTAGCACCCAGTATTTTGAGTGTCAACAGCTAGCAGTGAGGTAAGGAAAAGCACTAAAGCTAAATGATGAGTAATCTGAAATAACAAGCAGTTAATAATGTCAATGTGTTTCAGGAGATGGACAATAATTACAAGAAATGACACAAAAAAAATGACTAATTGTTTTGAATTACCGGGACTACTTTCCCCGTTCCCAGAGGAAGTGAGTGGCTGATAGAAGACTGTGTGCAGCTAAAAATCAATTACCTGATACAATTACAAAGATAAATGCAGCTACACCAGTCATGTTCAGTTATTTTATAATTCACAAATCCAGAAGCTATAAGTTTATAATGTTTATATTGCTTTTTGCTATTTATTATCTGTTTATACTGTTTATAATGTAAATTATGCTTCATATTTTGCTGTCCACTTTGCTGCTGTAATGCTTGAAATGTCCCCACCGTGGGACTAATAAAGGAATATCTTATCTTATCTTATCTAACTTAAAACTAAAAGGTCATCTATAACTCAGCTGTCACTCGACATAGTTAATGCCGAGGTGGATGATGATCTTAATGTCCATCTTCTCATTTCTTACTGTGTAAACTCAACAACAAGCCAAGCTCACAAAAACTTAATTAATTCAACTTCTTATATTCAACATGAAAAAAAAAAAAAAAAAAAAAAAAAAACTGTGGCCAAAGCTGAACACAAACTCTTTAAATGCTGTTTCTGGTCTTTTAGCACAAAATTTTCCAAGAATCTTCTATCAAAGAGCAAATAATGAGAAATTACATGTGTTTTAGAAAGTTAATTGTTAACTTGCATATTAAATAGAGTATTTCTGTTTGGTAAATATTGCATTATCCAAAGCACAGTAAGCTAACTTTGAATTGTGAAGTCATGTCAGTGTGTTTTCTCTATTTCACCGTGTTAACTTGGGTTTGAGCTGATATATTTGTAGAGTAAAAATGTGTTGTTTTTTTTTAATGTTTTTTGATGCAATGGGAGTGGACACACACTCTCTACATGTCAGATCCCACAGAGCTTTACTGACATGCTGCGTTAGTAAATCTCTGTCAAGTTATCAGCAGGAGCCTGAGTGAGTGTCTGAGCGGCATGCACGCACACACACACACACACACACACACACACACACACACACACACACACACACAGGTTGAGATTCCCTCCAACACTTGTTGACGGCAATAAGCTGCTGCCAGGCAACCAGAAAATCTTCTGAAATACACGGAGGCAGAAAGAGATTTTGAAAGTCCCTGATGCAAACCAGCTCTCTAGAGAACCACAATATATTTAATGGTGTGTGTGTGTGTGACAGTGTGTGAGTGTGTGTGTGCGAGAGGTTTCCAGCATGCTAAAACATGGGCGTGTGTGTGCATTTGTGTGTGTGTGTGTGTGTGTGTCTCCAACACAGCATCTAATTACAGAAAACCAATCCAATCCCAGACAGCTGGATTAGCAGAGTTTTCAATTCAATCCTAATGAGCCCGGGCCTCCCACTCCTCCAACACACACACACACACACACACACACACACACACAGGCAAGCACACACCACTGGGAAGTGCCTACTGTTTAATTCAGCTCGGTAACTTCATCAGAACGACTGTCACATTTATCAGAGACAATCACACCGAGATAATAAATATCTGTAATAACCATTTATAACATCAACGTCTAGAATTTAATTGAATTAATTCTTTGGCTTCATAGGATGAAGATAAACAACAGCACATCATCACCGACATCTAAAATAACGTAGAACAACAAAGTGGAACAGTTCGAAAATGTCACATCAGTCGAGGCAGAAACATTTTTTGTGTGTTTGTGTGTCAAAAAGAGAAAGGCAGAGTCTGCCAGCTTACCAAATGTGTGTGTGTGTGTGTGTGTGTGTGTGTGAGAGAGAGAGAGAGTGTGTGTGTGTGTGTGTGTGTGTGTGTGTGTGCCAGAGAGAGCGAGATTCTCTCTGGCTTGTAATTTTTCTACAACAGACGAGGCAGTCTTGTGCACACGCGACTCGCCTGTCCTTGAATGAACCTCGCTGACAGGCAGATGTGTGTGTGTGTGTGTGCCACCGCTCGCATCTCCCCAAGGGCCTGCGCTTTCCAAATGTACAAGATGGAGCGAGTATGTGTGTGTGTGTGAGGATCATGTGTTTGTGTGAAAGCGTGTGTCGTGTGTTAAATGTGACTTCGCTCTAATTCAGCACACGGCTTGTTTATCTTTGTGTACAACGGTAAACACAATTAGGACAGGATCACGAGTCGTGTGTATGTGTGTGTGTGTGTGTGTGTGACATTCTACAAAACATACAGATTTAACCGCATGTCTGTGTATGTAGCATGCATGTGCGTCTTCATGTTTCCTTTGTGTTTGTGTTTAATGTAAACGACGGTGCGGCCACTCGCCAGCCGTTTGTGGCTCTCGGCCAGAAGACATTTGGCTTTTGGCAGAAGCTCGGTTCAAAAAGAGCAGGAATTAAAATAGCAAAATGCAAAAATACTACAACTCCTACATTTTTTACAGTGTTGTGTTCCTCATGTCCGGTTTGCTTACATAAGAAAACAAAAACGAGTGATTTAGACAGCGAATCAGGTAAGAAAGAGACGCAGCCACGTGGCAGTGTGACCGGAGAGGGACGGCGAGAGAGCGGTGGGGTCGAGCGAGGTCGACAGTGAATGGAGAGAGAGAGAGAGAGAGAGAGAGAGAGAGAGAGTAAGAACCTAAAACAAACAAAAGTTTCGTAAAGGTTTTGATTCAGCCACCATAAGAAGTTCTTCATGGTTGAGGAATAAGAGCGCATAAAAAAAATTTAAGCTGATATGCCGAGTCGTCTCTGCGATTAGCCGTGGACACACACACACACACACACACACACACACACACACACACACACACACAGGAGTGAAAACAGCATCTCCACCTGTCAGATTACCAAAAAAAAATAAAAATAAAAAATAATAATAATAATCTTAATGATATACTTGTGCCAAGACATGTAGATGATTCACCAAATCACCTAAAAAAATAACCTAATTTTGGTAATTTTTCATAATGTTTTTTGTCATATAGAAAATGTTTTTTGTCATATATAAAAGTAAATGTCCTCCTTTTTTCTCTTCATATCATCACTAAAAATTATTACTTTGGGTTTTTTTTTTTTTTTTTGGCTGCTGATCAGACTAAGGAAGCGTTTTGAAGACATCACTTTGGACTCTGATCACCTCCCATGAGCCTTGAGCATTAATTTTGACACTTTATACACTAATTAATAAAATCAGAGACAAATAATCAGTAGATAATTATTACGTTTACCACTATAGTATACGATCAGAGCCACTGTCGGCTCCAGAGCAGCTTCAGTCCTCTTTAAATCCTGAACAGTGCATTTTTTTTTTTTTTTTATTGAGACTGAGCTACAGAGGTGCTGGTGCTGAGGTCATTTTACAGGCTGAGGGTCTGTGTTGTTCAGCAGCTTTCATGTTAAAGGGGAGCGCCACCCACTTTTATAAGTTCACACGTGTTATTTCTGAGCCTCGGGACTGTTCACTCAGCGTTTGTGAACTTGCACAGCGTCCTTCCCTAAAGAAATCAGACATAACGCCTTGGGGTGTAAAGTCTGACGCATGGTGGCTGAATTTATGGAGCCATAAGAAGCTAAACGGAGTCGTCACACCAACAATAAGTTCATACTCTGCAAGCGCTGCCAGCAGATATGAACCTGGTTTGAGTGCAAGAATGAGCACAGAATAATTATAGGTCCACAGAGCGAGGCTAGTTCACAAATATTGTCTGAGCCGTTCAGGGAGACAGGGATAACGGAAATAGTTCACCCAAAAATAAAAACTTTGTCATATTTGGCCCACCTTCATGTTCTGAATAAAACCCAGTGAGTGAAAAGATGATGGAAACACAGTGTGCTGTTGTCATTATTTCTTCCACATCCTCTCAGCTGTAATATAATGTGATCGGTTCAAAATAAAACACATCGCACACGGAGCGTCAAGTGGAACGCTGGAGCTGTCGTCGGGAAGGAAAGCCTCCAGCTCTCTGAGGGATGACCGAGTGGAAATGACTTCCTGTGAGGGATCTGATGAACGAGGCGGCCAAGGGAGAAGCTTGTAGTGCGTCCAGTTTGGGAAAAGAGAATGATTGGTTATTGGGGGAGTTTGTTAACCCTTTATAGGGCAAGTGACTATTTTTGGTCATTTCAAAAATTTTACATATCAGGCCCATCCCCTGTCTCGGTTAGTCCAATAATCATTTGGTCTTCACCCAGCCAATCAGCAAAGATCGCTCTACATCCCAGGTCACATGATTGTGGCATTTGACCAATCTCAATGGCTTTGATTTTCTATAGGAAAATTAATTTTTTTTTTTTTTTTTTATAAAAGTAATAAACTCATGTCATGTTCACTAATAACAGTCTAGGGTTTTTTTTTTTTTTTTTTATTTCAAAGTATTTCAATGAGTGCCCTATAAAGGGTTGAAGCGGAAGGACACTAAGCTCAGCCGGGTAATATTTAATTGCTGATTCAATTTGATCAGAGATTAGATCACATCAAATGGCTGAACTGGCAGTAGAACAGAGGTTAAAAGATCTTTTTTTTTTTTTTTTTTTTTTTTTTTTTTTTTTGCAGAAGTGGCAATATCATTTACTTTTTGATTGTAATTTTCAGGCTTCAAATAACATAAATCCTTAAATAACAGGCAGATATAAAAGGTTTGGAAAGCAATAAAAGTTTTTGTAATTTATGTAATGACAACTGCCTGGGGATTGAATATCATATTTTGTTTGAATGTGAAAACACAAGCATTGTAGAGAATAGAAAGAAAATACCTGACAAATTAAGTGGTAAAAACCATCTGTTGACATTTAAAGTCATATCATTATTACAGACAGATAAGCCAGGGTTAGCATGCAAAATAAATGGCTTTTTTTGAGTACTGTTTCTCCTCTGTTTAGATGACTTGGTGTTAAAGATCTATTCTGGTCATTTACAATTGTAATTTTGTTTTATGTTTGCACTCTGCACCATGACATGCGGTCTAAATCTGAAATCTGAAAAGTGAGAAGGATGATGCACAGGGAAGATGGAAGAGGAGGAGGTGCAGGACGGAGAAAGAGAAGAAGATGCAAACTGGACATGCAACTTCCTCCTGGTGTTCACAGAAATCCTCTTGAATTTGTTTAGCAGCTGCTTCTGTGGGCTTTACTGTCTTAAAATATGTAGGAATGGTGTTTCCGCCCTGTTTATCCCGTAAAACGGCCTCATGTCTCCGAGAGTTAAGTCTCAGCGCTTCACTCTGCCACTCATTTAAACTCCATTCGCTCTGCGTTGGCACTTCCAGAGCTCAACCCCGTCGCCGGTGAGATAATGGCCTCGTTAACGCGGCTCTGGCCCTCGTAAAACAACACCGACCCGCGCCATAAAAGCATGGACGTCTGCCACCGACACCGCTCGCCCCTGCCAGGTCCCGCCCCCTGCAGGTCGGGGCGGGAAGTCAGAGCTGCTGCGTTCATGCCTCTATTTTAGGAGTCGTGTTCCACGCAGCAATTAGGAACTTTGTTGCGTGTCCTTGTTGCTTATTTGTGAGGTCAGCGGTCAGAGCACGCAGTAGGTAGCGGCTTCCGTGTGTTTTGCTCAAGAACACTTTGCATTAAACCTTTAACAAGCCTGCTGCTCCTGTGGTTAGAGCCGATATGAACACAGCAGCAAGTACTGTTATAATATAGAACAATGAGGACTGATTCTTACTTAATATGTGTAAATTAATGCATGCAGTAAATGATGCAGAATCATAATAATAACTATATTTTCTACTAGAAAACAGTTTTACTCACGCTACGTGCTTTGTGTGCACATCATTCTGCCATCAAAAACTCCATGTCTGTCTATCACAATGCAGATACACTACTCACAAAAAGTTAGGGATATTCGGCTTTCGGGTGAAATTTCAGGATGAACCTAAAATGCATTATAACCTTTACAGGTGAACTTAATGTGACCTTCTGTAAACTTTTGAATGCACATGTCCAACTGTTCAATGTTTCAGTACTTTTTGCACAAGTTGCTGTTCTCTAACAAGGAGTTTAACGGCAAAATTCACATCAGGTGTTTGATCCATGAATCAACCAATAAATTTCCTGGTTCAATTAGAATTGGTATTTAAACAGTCCTCCTCATCATGCTGTTCACATTTTGACATCATGAGACCAAGACGACACGTCAGTACAGAACTGCCCTACACTTTGTGAATGGTACAGTGACAAGCCCATGCTACCTGAATAACATCATTAATCCAGTCATTGTGCCCCTGCATGAACAACACAGGCCTAATTTCATCTTCATGGACGACAATGCTCCAGTTCATTGAGGTCGTATCATTAGGGAACGGCTGCTGGAGACTGGGGTACCTCAGATGGAGTGGCCTGCACTTTCTCCAGACCTGAATCCCATAGAAAACCTATGGGATCAGCTGAGTCGCCGTGTAGAGGCTCGGAGCTCTGTACCCCAGAACCTCAATGTCCTGAGGGCCGCCCTTCAAGAAGAGTGGGATGCCATGCCTCAGCAGACAATAAGTCGACTTGTGAACAGCATGAGACGTCGCTGTCAAGCTGTAATTGATGCTCAAGGGCACATGACAAGTTATTGACACTGACATTTTTTGTTGTGGTATATCCACCACTGTTGTTGGCTTTTGTTTCAAGAACGTGTTTGAGATGAGGAAATCACCAGTGTATGCTTCTACTTAAATGCCCTACTTTCATGATATAATATCACTGTAGCGTGAACTTTTTACATTTTCCATAAATTTCACCCGAAAGCCAAATATACCTAACTTTTTGTGAGTAGTGTATGTGCACCATTCTTCATACAATCCACTTTTTCTAAAATACCTCTCAAATCTTCACCATTGCCTAAATAAAAGGAACATTTTGTCCACATCTCGACTCATCATATTAAGACCAGCAGCAACCAAAACCAAACCTCATCTGCGACACCATTAACCATTCATGTTTCGTTTTGTTTTTTAAACCCTAACTGTAGATTATTTATTGATTTTTCAGGCAACCAGCTTCAGTTCGAAAACCACAATCCAACCAACATGCGACAGCCACAACTATGGAAACAAAATGCAATAAAGGAGTTTGCTTCTTGTGGTATCGACAGCTGTAAGTGATGGCCGCCTATTTGAAGTTGGCTGGCAGAGCGGAGTGCTCATCAATCCCCAGGTTTCAGATCGGCGACCGTCCAACACGCCAATATGGGCTCGTCCCAGTCAATCACCGACCAGCGTCCCTGACAGCAGGAGGACGTCCCGTCGATAGAAACATCCCCCGAAAGACCATAAATTCAAATCGGCCAACACACGACAGCTTTTAACAGCTCCATACTCGCATAAACTCTGACTTTTTTATTGTCTTATGGTAAAACAATTGGTTGGAATTGATGATTAACTTTAGTGTGCATCAAAAATGCATGGAAAAATGTTCCCAAATTTATAAATGACAAGGTAAATAGGTGGTTGGCCGCCGGACTGACTGGATGACTGATTGATTCAGCGGCTGATGGATCACTAGCAGACATGACTGGCTTTTTTAAACTGTCTGATATGACGATTAAAAAAGCTTTCCCAAAGGAGATCGCTCCTGCTCATCAACACACACACTGTTAAGCATTTACATTTTAGCCATTCAGCTGATGCTTTTACAGTACAGTGAATGCAACAGCAGAATTAGATCCATTTCAAAGATTTCTAACGTTACAAGCAGGTAATACCACATCTTTGCATGACTCCCAACGTGTAAGGGAGTCATCGGAGTAGACACACACAGTAAAGCTCCTAAACAAAGTGAGTATGATCAATGGAACGATACTGTAATCCATTGACATGCGATATGTGCACAATACAGTTTTTGGGCCAATGATGTACTGATTTTTACAATTAAATTTCAATGTATTGGCCCTTTTCTAGGGGAAAACACTGCACAATCAATGGAATGCAACTTAAAACATTTAAACACTTACATATTTGCACAATGCATAAATTTTCATGACATTTCACTATGTTTGGAGCATGTGCTGTAGTTGGAAATAGTCAAGATGTTGTCACAAGATAAAACCATGCAGTGAGATCGTTTTGTTCCTCCAGCCGTCACGATCGATCAAAATAAATTGGTCGGTCGTTTAGTCGGTGCTGCTCGTTGCTCACCTGGCGGCGTGTAGGCGTCCATGGAGGTCTGCACCACCAGCGAGCGGCGCTTCGAAGGCATCGGCACCGCCATCTTCCTCTCTTTGTGCTTGGCCAGAGCTGCCTGCACCGCCTCTGTGTGCACGTCTGGACACACACACACACACACACACACACAGAGGGACATATAAAAGTGTCAAGTCTGTGCAGAAAAAATGATTTAGCCTCAGTTACATTTTCACCCACAACACCACCTCTGAAAATGATGAAATTCTATACCGAAAGATTATATTCTGAAAGAGTTTGGTTTAAAAATACATTATAAAAAGCAGACAATGTGGAAAAAATCAAACAAAGCTTCAGTAAACAAAACACTTCAGTTCCCCGTGTAACAGTAAACACAGACTTTTCTTTACACAAAGTGTAAACCTGCACCATACTGACTGCAGTTACTGAGCAGACACAGAAACAAGCCTGAAGGTAAAGAGAAGCAGGTGAGATGAGTTCAAGTCCCTGGACAAACTGGGAAAATCAAGCACCACTCTGCCTTTCCTCAACAACCACAGCTGCTCTGGGGTCAGCTGCAGTCTGTACTCTGTGGCTGTGGATGTTTCGCTCAGGAAATGATCTGTGTGGTGCAGACTGAGTGAGTGTATTCCTTTAAAAAGTACATTATAATACAACCACAGACACTGAATCAGGTAGAACTGGCTTAGGCCTTTGTTTCAAGGTGTATTTCTAGGTGGTTCTGGCCCGATAGCCTCTATGAAATAACTCAAAATGAACAAAATGTGATGCAGCGACTGGGTTTATTATAACATCTTAATCTGAGTGCCATAAACCGAGCTGGTCCATGGAGAAGCTGATTCAAGTTTGCATTACACCTCATTTTATAGCCCCCAGTAACTCCACCCACCGTGGGGCTTAACTCTCCTCCTGCCTTTTTATTTTATTTTTTTTTACCATCAGTGAGAAACTTTTCACACCATTAAAAATCAACATCTGACTCTCAAACACAATGGTGTCTTTGGATTGACACTCCTAACTAAAAATAATAATAGTTAAGGAAACGATTACATCTTCTGATTACATATTATGAGTGTTATCAAAATTACTACACAAAGCAGTAAAAATATTTCCTTCAGTGTGAATTAAGTTTTGCAATCAGTTCCACAAGATGATCGCCAGTAGGTTCACGGGCAATGCTAGATTCCCTATACGCTGCCAGTTGAAATTTAGCTCCTATGATTATTACAACATTAAAATAACTTATTACTTTATACTGTTGTCTACTGAGAAAAGTAATGTGTTGGAGTACTTCAGCATTACTAAAAATAGACCTCCATGTTTCCTTGCTGATTGTTCTTACTGCATAACACTCAACTCATTGCTCTGCCTCCAGCTCCTAATTAACTGTGCAGGGTCATAACATTCATGACAGACGGACACAAATTGTAAACAGTTTTGGAAATATTTTCACGATGTTCAGGTTGTCTTCGTCTCCGCCGTGTTTTGTTTGCTGGCAGAGCAAAACACAGGAAAAATCCACAAAAAACGGCCATTAATTTTTTGTTGACTTGTTTTTGTGGCAAAAAAAAAGAATCAGTTTAATAATGCTGCAAAGTAATGGCTTGCTTATTTGAAAAAGTGACAAAGTATGTGATGAATTGACTTGCCGCCGCCTCACGTCATCCTCCTTGACGCTGAAGGCCAATTTGCCGAAGGCCATAGAAAACAAACATGTCCCTTTTTGTGGTTGTCGACTTTTCCTCAATTAAACCTGATCCTCACAGGAGAGCTGCGGGCCGGGGCGGTCTGGGAGTCCAGAGGCTGTTTTGTTAAATTCCAGCTCTAATAAAGCTCCACGAGAACACACTCTGCACACTTGATGAGAGTTTTCACTTGACCAACATCCAACCACAACCACACTGCACCTTGCCCTTTTGCCACTTACGAATTAAATTGACTTTTATGGCGCGGTGATAAAACCTCTCAGCCACGTTCTCAACAGTCACATCCCTGCATCAGCACCTAAAATCACCCAGCTGGGATAAAGTTTGGTGACTTTCATTCCGCAAATAAAGTGGCTGTCTTCCCCAGGCTTTACAGACAAAGTGTGCCACCAAGAATACACTGCGAGATCTCCGAAGCAGATCTCGCTTTCATAATCATCTAATAAATGTGTGATATGATATAATTTTGCTATAATTACGCTGTGAGGCACACGTCTCAGAAGGAAAATGGAATAATTCATCATGTAAAAGAATATAAAATAAACATGCAACTAATTTAGTTTTCTTTTTCCTCTGAAACAAACAAAGTCTCTCTTCGCCGACGCTTCACGTTTCATAAACATGGCATGGCAGACCAGATTACCGAACAGAAATAAGTCGATTTTTCAGGAACCAATAATTGCTGTGGCGTCTGGTGTAAACACTGGGCAAGGGGTGATAAATAATAGAAGAAGAAGAGCTGTTTCAACCAGCATCCAGGGACGGAGCAGAAATACAACAGCAGGGCAGTCGGCTGGCCTCGGAGTTCGTGCCGCTGCAGTCCTGTTGCAGCGAGCGCCGCGCTGCCGTTTATTCACATTCGGTTTGCATACACAAACACTACCGGCTTGACAGAGGCTCCCACGAGGCCCTGCGGTTTCCGACTGGATTAAGTGTAAGGAGTCTCGGCGAAGACGTTTTGTAAATTGGTGTGTTCCTGAGGCCGAGACAGTCACAGTTGGGTTTGTTTGAACGGTGTCTATTGGCAGCACAAGACAAACACAGTGAGCCCGGCAATGTGGAGACAGCAGGCTGCTGGCCTGATAATGATATAAGTGAGACATTTGTCTAAATGAATGGAGCTCGCAGATGTAGGTTTGTTTGGTTTGTGTGTGTGTGTGTGTGTCTGTGTGTGTGTGTGTTTGGCTGTGTGGGGGAAAGAGGCCATTTGAAGCTCAAGTGCACATGTTTATTGTCCTGTGGTTGATTGAGTGCGACTATATGGTTTCTGTATGTTTGTGTGTGTGTGTGCGTGTGTGTGTGTGGTGGGACACTTGCCCATATTTCTCATAACTGAAATCACAGCATTATTACAGACGTTTTCTTTTTTTTTACTGGACTGGGTTCAGAGGGTCTACAAGGCTTATTTTCCTCAGCATGTGTGAAAATAACAATGAACCACGGTTTCCCTTCTGGGCCAAGGATTCAAAACCTTTCAATAACAAGTTTTTCTCTGTAACTGTTTCTCTGTACTTTGGTGATTCTGATCCAGATGTCACTGAGAAGACTTTTCCCCCAACTCAAACTACAATAGTAGCTGCATGCGTCACAGCACTTCTTATTTCACTCCGGCTGCTTCTGAGCCAAACGTCTCACGTTGCAAGAGCCACGATAACTTTCACTTCGCCACGGCCCGTTTAGAGGAGAAAAACAAATCAAATTGACCGGCGCACCACCAAACCCTCCGGGACCCGACGTCTTATGCCATTAAGAAGCACCTGCAGCCTGGAGGGACTCGGTGCCTTGCTCAATGTCGCTTCAGCAGGGTGAACGCTTGCTGCTTGCTGACTCACAACACACTGCACCGTCCTGCTGCCCTGCTACTGTCCCGTCATAATCATTACATTAAGTATAAAACTATACGAGATCATTAGTTAAGCTATGTATTACATTCATTAGCACAAAAACTAGTGTCCACACATTTGTTTTCATATAATGCAAGAGCATAACTCAAGAATAACACAAGTATTACTATGAGCTCCATCTTAAAGCATTAAGGAGTTTTAATTGTGCAAAGAAAATCAAATTTTTTCCTCATTATTATGCAAATTTATGCAACAAGGTGCTCCCAAATCTAATCAGATCTTCTCTGCCAGGGAAACCTGTGATATGAAGTTTCTATTGCATTTCGCTCTTATGTCATTAAACATCACTAGTTGTGCTAAGAAGGTTATTAACACAATTAGCAATAGTAGTAATAGTTTATTTGTATAGCACTTAACACATTTACGATTTTGCTTTCCAAGGAGCGAGGAATAAAACTGAGAGCAGTGTAAGGGCAGAGAAAAATGTTAAGTATACAGTATATAAATGCAATAAAATATAAAAACAACGAAAGCACGACAAGATACCTAATATAGCTAATTAACTGGCAAGTGTTTATTATGTCGGCTTATTTGCCTTCACATGACAGACACATGACCTGTTAAGGACCCCAGACAGATATATACACGTTGCTATGACAACAAGCTGGCAGAACAAACTGAATAAAAAAGTAAAGTGGGGTCAGCGGGCAGCCCTGCCTCGTACCTGATCTGTAGCGTTCGTCCCTGGAGCCCGAGGAGCGCCGGCGGTGATACCGAGAGGACGAGGACGGAGTGACGGGCATTCTCCTCTCCTGTCCCATCGAGGGGTCCACCCCTGGAGAGAGAGAGAGAGAGAGAGAGAGAGAGAGAGAGAGAGAGAGAGAGAGAGAAATGCAAGTGTTAGTTATGACCTCGATTTGTTTCTAGAGGGTTGATGTCAGAACAGAGGTTAGTTTAGCAGTGGAGGAAAAAAATCAATGCAGCATAGTATCATGAAATTTTGTGTGTCAATATCATATCAATAAACAGATGCTGACAATGATTTTCTCTCTCAATACATCACAATACATGTTATCATAATACTCAGCATATTGCAAAACGTTTAAAATCACAACACTATCATATCCTGACCATGGTACCGTGATATTATCATATTGTGGGGCTTGAGGTGATTCCCACTTCAAATTAAGATCACTGCGGTCCTCAGTTTTGATTGGCTGACTCGTGTTCAAAGTCACTGTAAAATATACCCAGAGACAGGAAGGACGCAAGACAGGAAGCAAGATGGTTTATTCACAGGGAACTTTTGGCTGTTTCTTGGAAATAAACATACACCTTGGCGCCAAAACATAACATATTTTTTTCTTTTTTTTGTTCTGATCTCAATAATGTTGTGGTACGTTTAACTCATGACAGTCTGTAAGTGTTTTTTTTTTGTTTGTTTTTTTTAATGATTTTTAAATTTTTCCAGACATGATTTGATGATGAAGGCTGTGGCTGTGTGAATGGCTGAGTTAGTTAACATTTTGGTGCAAAACTATCTTATGAGAAGGACACATTTTCTTGTCGTGACAGTGCTGAGTATGTGTATAACATTTTGGCTTATTAAATTTCTAGAAAATAATTTACTAATGCCCACACTGGGAGCTAAAATTAGTTTCGTACATGAGGTCTGCAATGAGCAGGAGCTAATTTGATGAGGACATCACCTCTCTGTCATTTTGACCTGCGTTACATCTCGTCCCTCACCCTGAATCCTCTTTGACATACCTGGCAAACTCTCCTGTGGTCACAACAGTTAAAATTAATTATCAGTATACTGGCCAAAAATCAGTTACTTAGCAAAACAAAACATTTAAACACTGATACATTTACTAAACATATTTCACCTTCTTTTGACCGGTTAAGCACTGAGCCACTCAACACAAACCTTATACAGTCATTTTAAAACCTTTTCTCCACTTTGCATTGTGCCTCTGAGATGATCTAATATCGCTTCCTGGTTTATTGCTGACATAAAACTTGGACATAACCATCAAAGTGCAGATGTGTGAAGTAATGTGGACTTCCTGCTTCCGTCCTGCCGAGTGGTGTGGGAATAGCTGGGGAAATCCTGGTCCTGCATGACGGACCGGTTGTGATACACAAAACAGCAGAACAGGAAAACACGGCACATATCAAAAATCTGTTTCAAAGTTCATAGTTTCTATTACATCAAATTACTAGATTGGACTTTCAATTCAATTTCAATTGCATATAGTAACCAACAAAATCAAAGTGCAAGCAAAAGCCTGTGCATTTCTAACAATATATGTTCTATTTTTGGTTACATATAGGTAACTGTAACAATGTTTTCATATTCTATTAAATATTCTAGTTTCCGGTTTTAATGGATTTCATATAACCCTTATTTTCCACAATTTTGTGTAAATTCCACTTTTGTGTTTACATTGTGTTTTTCTCTGCTGTCCTTTTTACTGTTTGCTAATTCAAAGATCAATGAAGTTTTGTCTTATTAAAACACTGGAGAGCTGAAACACTCTGGTTGTGTAATCTTACACACCCATCAATTAATACTCAGCAGCAGTGAGTGTGTCTCTACCAGCCTCGCACATCTGGGTTTAAGAATGTGACAAAAATATAATAACCTTCAGGCTGAGCCGGACAATTCAACAGCCAGAGAGCGATTTGCATTCAGGGAGGAGACTTCATTTCGGCACAGGGTGCCACTCGCTGATGGGACGTGATTTGTGTTTGACGGTGCGTTAAGTTGGATTTAAACCATCGTCTCCGGTCAATTAAGCCTGTCTCCTGCAGGAGTCACCTGGAGGGACGAGGTCACGGCATGACTCAGCAATGATTAGATGCTCCGCATGGTCGTGAAATACCAGCAACACACACACACACACACACACACACACACACTGACTAAAAAGAGTGGAGGCATGCAAATTTCCAAATTTATGCACAGATCTACCCACTAACAAGACGCATACAGACAAACAGGGAGCCACTTTATCACTTCATGCAAACAAAACACAATTGACATATGCAAATATGATAGTGATAACTTTATTTTCCCGTGTACCCCTTGCAGTGTCATTTGTTTCATTTAATAGTGCAATATTGATATGCTTAAATGAGACAGATTGAGGCAGACAATTCCACTATTATCAGGAAAATGACTTCATCTACAAAAAAATGTGCATGGAAATTATCTCACAGCACTGACACTATTTCACTTGTTTTGAGCAAATGTGAGGAAATGTGATTTTCAAGACGCAATACTTGATTAAAGTCCCCTCTTCCAGTGAACTCATGACCTCGAGTTATTTTTAAATCTCAAAAAATAAAGTAGGATTTTCTCCCCCAAAATGAGTCCAACCTGTGCAGCAGGTGCAACCACACCCGTTCCAGTGATTTTTAGCTTTATCTGTTAAAATGGGAGTAAAAACTAATTACACACAGGTGACACAAGCAATGCAGCTATCCTGACTAACCTGCTGCACATGAGACTCACTGTGATCCGTGGAGATGAGCATGAACTGTGTTAGGAAGTGATTTGAAATGACTGCGGTCATGGAGTTACTTTAAATGCCATGCTGAGATGGATATCTTTGGCAGTTTAATATTAAAATATTCGGTGACTGTACCATTAAAAGCTCATATTCAGTCCCATTCTGGGGACAGAACATCAAATGAACTTCTGTGCTAAATCAGGGACACACACAGCTACAAACACACAGACACAACACAGCTTCCCCCACACACCAATCAATAACCGTGGTGATAATAACCGCCCCGCTGCTGACAGCCACCAGCGCGTTAGAGCTGCTGATCTACGACCATCTATCTGAGCTTCACACCTTCACCCTCGTCTATCTTCATTAGAGCTCAGAGCATCGCCGCCACAGCCCCGGAGAGACGCTAAAAGTGGATTAGCCGACCATATAACGAGTAAGCGGCCTGCGCTGGGATATATGACAGGTCTGCTGCCCTGTTTCCTCTGGAGGGACTGGAGGACACTGATCTCCTCCTCCAATCTCTCCACTTGATTTCCCAAAAAACAAATAAATAAATAAATCCCTTCTCCCTCTCTCTCTCTCTTTTGCTTTTTTCCCCACTCGTTTCCCCAGCACGTTGCTCTTACATGCTCATTGTTTAGTCACAGGAATACAGTAAAGGCACTAAAGCTCCTCATTTTTACACTCCTTGCTGTTGCAGTTGCTTGTACAGATTTCCAAAAAGCTGACAAAAACTAATTTTTTGAGAACTCTATTATGAAAGAGTAAGACCTCTAACAGCTGTATTTGTAAGGACTTGTAGGACCTGACAGCCTCATATCTTGCTGGTAATCCACAATCTTACAAATCTTGATCGGGCCTTGTTGTGAAAACGGGTGAAAGAGAGATGTCAACATAGCCGGAAAGAAGAGGCTCCTCTGTCTGCATCCTGGACCGTGGCTGACTGCAGCGAACGCTCCAAAATTTGGCTCAGCTTCACTTAAAAAGATACCGACACAGGAAAATGCAACACCGGCAGTGATGATACTGTATTTCATGCAACAGGGGAAGCAGGAAAAACCACAGTAACTTTTTTGGATCAGGGATTAGCTAGCTTTGAGGCTAGTGAGCCGTTAGTCGACCAGCTAGCAGGGTGACAGCTCGGTCTGGACGGTGGGCAGGGGAGCTAAACATGGCCGCCGAGGGAGGCGACGGCAGAGCCGGGGAGGACAAGACATGAAGCAGAACGATGGAAAACCCAGCGGAGCAGGTTAACTGTGAGGTGGATCTGACTGTTAACATGGGCTGCCGCTCGGCATGCCGTAAACTGTTTGGTCTGATTTGGCGGGGACAGCGACCTGGTGACAGGGTTAGGAAACAACCAGTCTTCTCTCTGATGGCCTCGTTTGCTTGTGAAGCTCATATACAGCCACGAGTGTTAAAGTGAGACTGTTTCATAACCAGTCAGAAACACCTTGCAGTTGTGTTAAGGATTGCAGGGAGGAGCAGAAATCCAAGTCAGTGTGGTATTCTACATCTGATGGCATATTAAAACACCATTTTAACTCTCCTGATGCGGTTATATTGCACCCATCTGCTACTCCAAGCAGGTTAAAACAAACAGGTGCAATAAGCTCTCTCTCTCACACACACACACACACACACACACACACACACACACACACACACACACGTTAGAGGAAATCAATGAAGCCTCCATCCATCCTCTCCTGGTGTAGCGCCGCTAGTAGAAAGACTCTAAATCCAATAAAGAAGTGAGATGGAGGGAGCAGACACCCTTGATCAGTTCCACAAACAGCACTGCGGCTGGGCTAATGCTAACAAAATGACACAACACAACACAGTCCCAAACTTTTTCATGTCAGCAGCCCCCAGAGACATTCATTTGAGTTGACTCGCTCCCACTGAAGAAAACATCAGATGAAACTTCAGTGGGGAATTTGCACCATTGCAGCAGCGAGTATAGCATTAGAGCACAGAAATGAAAATAAAACGAATAAGAGCCAAGCTGGCTGATGCTGACTGGGGTAAGTTATACTACAGAAATATGAAAAATATATGAATTGGAGCAGATATCAAGAATGTGCAAAACATCAGGAGCAGCAGCAGAACTACTGAACACAACATTATAATATCCAGCACAGTAACATAGAACATAATGCAGGGAAATTTCTGAAAAGCAAAACAACAATACAAACCAAAAAAAAGACATAAGAAGCAAATGAAAATATATGAGCGCCTTAAGGAAACTAATCTATGAAACAGATGTACAGAAATACCAAAAATATATAGTGAAAAGGTGAAGACAATGTATGTACAGAACGTGTAGATTTGAATATAAGTATTACTATAAATGTATAATGGATTGAAAGAGTGAACCCTTATATCAGAATACCTATTTTTATAGACTTGCTTTTATGTGATAGTCTTTTTATTTTATTAATTTACTTATTCATTTATTGCTTTTGTTGTTGTGGTTATCAATTCATATTTGTTTTTTTTTTTTCTTTCTACTGCCTTTTCATCTCTTTTACCGTCGTTCTCTTTCAACATCCTTCTGTTTTCTCTTTGCTGTGTTTTGCATCTTTTGTTTTCATGTTTTAACCTCATCTTGATTTTGCTTTCCGAGTTTCTGCTTTTGCTGCGTAAACTCTGTTTTTAAAGGTGTTCGATAAATAAATCACGATTATTATTGTTAGTATTATTAGTAGTAGTATTAAATATTAGGCCTAGGCATTTGCACATCATGTTAGCTTTTACTTTATGAAATTACAGTGACGTTTAACTTTAAGTGGGATCCCCTGGGATGCCCCTAAAGGACCCACGGCTGTGCCAGGACCCTGTGGTTTGACAAAAAGAGGAAGAGGAGACTGATGAAGACTTAAAGACAGAGTGTTTGTCGGTGACAAAGTGGAAGGCAATTGGCAGGAAACCCCCGAGGAGAACTATTGATGACCACTCAGTCTGAGAGAGACAAAAGAGAAAGTGGAAAACAGGGAGAGCGAGGGAAACGAGGGAGAGAAAAAGACCGGAAAACACAAAAAAGAGGGAAAGTAAGGGATGGAGAGTGAGAGAGGTTGTGGGGAGGAAGAAAAGAAAGAGAGAAACAATGAAAAAAGAAGGAAATCGATTGAAAAAGGAAGGGTGAAAGAGGAGGTGATTGATAAGTTAGCCATTACCCTTTAAAAAGCTCCAGTTGTTTTGAATGTTTTGCTCTCAGCTCAGGCTTTTTTCTCCTTGATGGAGTAAACCTCGTTTCGGATTGAACCTCTTTGTTTTATCTCGGCTGAGCAACGTAAAGGTCAGCTCACTGGTAGTGCGGCAGATCAGAGAGGCAGGACAGAAGACAGCGAGGGCCTGACTAAAATAAATAAATTAAATCAAAGTACACATTTAGATTACAGAGCTGGCACTTTGCTCTAATACGGGATGAACGGCGTGTGTGGATGTTCATTAGCATGTAAACGCAGGGATGAAAAATGGGGAGAAAACTGACCTCGCTTGGCTTGGATCCTGTTTGCGCGCGCACACACACACACACACACACACACACACACGCACACACACACACACACACTTTTCCCTGCCAAAGTCTCTCAGTCTAGAGACACATACACACATAACTCATCAGGGTTTGGGCTTTGTTTGCAAGCTAACTAGCCAGTGGGCTGATTTTGGCAAAACACAGATGTTTGAAAAATAAATTAACATGATGATGTGATGAATTATGATGTCCTTACAGTGAGGCATAAGGAAAACGAATCTGTTTTCAAATCCCCTTAAAAGTCTGTGTTTAGCACAGGCCATTTAAAAGTAAACAGTTTGTACTTCGTGATAGGTTTCTATTGTTACTGAGTTATTCTTATTCTTCTTCTTATTATTATTATTTTGACTGTTATCACACTGTTGAATGGACGTTATCGGTCATAATCCACTCCTCCCATATGTTTACATTAGCAGGACCTTGTAATGGGTCAGAAGCTGTTAGCACCTTTTCCTGTTTTCAATTTGTCTTAACCAGTCAAATGTTAGCTTTAGCCACTTTTGTTTGCTTAGCTTTTGTGAGCTACTTAGTTAAGGTTAGGATAAAGGTTTGTTGTGATGGTCAAGTTAGGAAAAGGCAATGCCTAAGGTTAGGAAATGGTGATAGTTCGCTAACATTAACAGAAAAAAAGCCAATTACACACACTAGTTGTGGTTACACGTCTAATTTATAAGATACAAATCTATTTTAGAAGATAAATACAGACTTTTATTAGGTTATATTGATATTTGGGAATATAAATCACAATTTTTTTTTCTTACCTGTGGTAGGAAAAACAGGCAGACTGTAAGATTCCACTTTGGACGACAGATATTTTAGGATGAATTTCAATATTGTGTCTGTTTGTAATGCTGCCAGCTGAACTGACCAGGGAAAAGTTCAAGCTGTACACTTCCTTCAGCAGTTGAGGTAAAAGCTCGGTCGCAGTCAAAAACACAGAGAAACAGCTCGGCAACTTTGAATAAAAACAGCAACAGATCAAAGGAATATGACCAAATGTCGCTGAATTGTGTTTTATTTTGAGCTTCGGTGTCTTAAACAGGATACAACATCGATAGCTGGCTAAAAACGAGCTCATGCTTCAGGTGGGACTCGATCCCGGGGTCTGGACTGAAGGTGAACCATCCTAACCCTGAACCACGTAGCCAACGAAAGCTAACCCAAACCTATGGAGGGGATTACGACCGATAACGCCCATTCAGTGGTGTGATAACAGTCAAATCGGGTGTCGTGTTCATCTCACAAAAGGAAGGAAAAAACAAAAAAACAAAATTCCAAATTATTATGGGTATTGTTATAAAATTATTATGGGTAGGCCTATTATAAAATGGGTATCTTTATAAAAATATAAAACTGTCGCAGTAGCCCGGTATAATGTGACACCCCAAGTCTTCCTGCTCTGCAAAAATGGATACGTGAAAAAGAAAAAACGCGACGAGCAGCTGATTCAACATGTGTAATAACAATAATAGTAATAATAGGCGCAAAAGCTACCACCGACCACGTATGACGGCCGAAATCGCGTGTGTGTCAGGGTCATAATAGCCAAGCAGATCAAACATAGCCTAAACCAGGGCTATTCAATTACAAATTCAGTTGGGCCAAATTTTTAACCGAGACCTTAAGCTGGGCCAGACATTTTCCAGACATTTAAAACGGCGGTTTTCATCGTCAATTTTTCGTTTAAGGGTTGAAAAAGACATACTTTTGAGCCGCTAGCATCAGTAACTTTCAAAACAACGCGCTGCAGTGTGAGTTGGTTGTGTGTTGCTAGGCAACGTGGAGTGTTGCATTCACTTTCTGAACTACTGCAGGGATTTCGAGTTCATTCTCGCGAATGTTTTTCTCTGCTTTTTTGGTTGAACCACGAGCTGGGCCACTCGGGAATTGCTTCTGGGCCGCATGTGGCCCGCGGGCCGCCAATTGAATAGGCCTGGCCTAAACTGTATTTTCAATAATGAAAATACAGTCAAATATAAAAATACAGAAAATACAGATTCCTCTACCTGTTCCACTGTTATAAAAAAAATAGCGGTGCAACTTGGTGGGCGTTATCCTGGTAATTTCTCTGCGTGAGAAATACAAGGTGTGGCATGTGAGTGATAATGAATGGATATTAAATCATGTATGATCTTATCGCTGACCAGTCTGCATTGCAACAAGTTAATTTATTAGTTTAGTTTCAGGCCCAAAGTGAACAAACGATCCTCTCTTTGCCTCGCTGCACGCTGACTAGTGCATAAAACCTCCCTGGCAGCACATAATAATGTCCTTTTGCATCATAAATAGTGGAATTACTGCAACATGCTGTACCCTATAGTTATTTTCTGTATTTATTTTTGCCTGATATTGAGAAAACCTCGGCGTCTCATTATGTCAAAGCCCGTGTGAGTGCAGTAAGCCAGCTTTCACATAAAGCCACGTAAATCTGGGTTACTGGGGGAAATCGTGTTACTTTGAACCCTGTAAACGCTTTAATCGAACTATCGCCTTCGCCGTGCAGCAAACAGCTCGGATTAGCGAGCCTCAGAGGGTGTGAGCTGAAATGAGTAAAGGAAACGGGTCGCTTGTTTTGTGTGTGTGTGTGTGTGTGTGTGTGTGTGTGTGTGAGAGAGAGAGAGAGAGAGAGAGAGAGAGAGAAAGACAATGGGAAAGTGAGTATTTTGTTTATTTGCATGTGTGTGTGCATGTGAAAGAGTGTGAGAGGATCCAAAGACAGTATTGTGTGTGTGTGTGTGTGTGTGTGTGTGTGTGTGTGTGTGTGTGTTTGTGTGTGTGGGAAAACTAAAAAGCACATTACCGGAAGGAATGAAGCGTGTGGGTTTGGGACAAAGCTGGAGAGTGCGTGTGCATGTGTGTGTGTGTGGGTTTGTGTTGACGTGTGTGGACGTGTCAGAATAGTGTGTGTATGTGTGTGTGTGTGTGTGTGTGTGTCACCCCCCCCACCCATCCCCACCATAGTGAACTGGGGGCGACCCCCCACTGCGCCTGGATGTGAATACCACACATTTTCTCCATCCCACACCCCTCATTCTTTCCCATAATGCACTTCCTGACATTCCCCATCCCCAAGAATACACACACAAACAGAAACACACACACACACACACACACACACACACACACACTCACATGCACACCAGTGTATTCCAGTAATAGCTCTCGCAGTGCCAGTGCGTCTACTGGTCTCCAGTGGCGTTGGGTTCATCACCAGTGGCTCTAATGCAGAGCGTCTTACTGTAAATGGGATTCTGACAGGATCTGCGGCCAAAATAACACACACACACACACACACACACACCCATCTGCCGAGTATTAGCACACAAACTGTTTCAGCGGCTGATGTTTATCAAATTTGTGCTATAAATATCCAGCTTCTAGCCTGCGGAGGTGCCAGTCACTGCAGGGGTCCCTCATGTATTTACCCCACATCTACGCTGCATTAATACAGGAATACATTAAATCATGTACAGCTGGGCCTCAAAATTTAGATTTTTCTCAGCCTCTGCATAAATACGACCTAAAACAAGTCCTTAAACTAGAGAAAGGGAACTGAATTAACACAATTGACACCAAAACATGAAACTTATTCATTCATTTATTGAGGAAAAAACGAATCCAATCTTAGATATTTGTGCGAGGCAAAAGGATGTGAACCTCTGTACTGATTTCTTCCCCAAAAGCTTTTAAAAATAGCTGCTCCGGCAAAAAAAACACAGCCACAGGTCGTTTGTACAGCAGCTTATTACGACCTATAGCGATGTTTTAAAGATAAGTGACCTCCAGTGGTGAATTAAATCTTGACTTTCCTGTCACTTCTTTTCACGGTTCAAGCGAACGAAATCACGCTGCATCTCTAAAAACTCACTGAACCGCGCTGGAACCTGAGCTTACAGCTGTGCGCTAGTGATGGGATCAGCCGAGATGCATGCTGGGTGTTGCAGAGTCTTACAGAAGTGAATTAAAAGTTACAAAAGAAAAAAAAAAAAAGGTGGAGGAGAAAGGTCCAGCATGCAGGGAGGGTTACCTGGAGCTTGCGGGAGGTAGGCTCCTATCAGCTTGGATCGCTTCTTCTCATAGCCCTTCTGTGTGATGTCACCTACCAGACAGAGAGAGAGAGAGAGAGAGAGAGAGAGAGAGAGAGAGAGAGAGACATTGAGTTTGCCTGTTTGTTGATATATAGCTGCTGAGTCGTGTTTGTAGCATGGAAGCACCCAAACTCACAAAATCACAGCACCAAGAGACATTAAGGGGATTGTAGCTCGCACACTGCATGAGTACTGAACGTTTTATGAGTACCGTAAAACACCTAAAAGCTGCACACCAGCAATTACCACCAAACCGCCAACAGTATTTCCGCATCATGTCTGCTTTGCTTAGAAAAAGTCACGCAGCATCACGTTCTTAGACTTTCTTAGACGAGTGGATGTTGATGTTTGCTGACCTTGTAAAGAAATTAGTGTGCATACCCTCCGTCCTGCGTGCCTACTGTGTGATTTGCGGTACAAACTGAAGGTTTTAAAGCCTGACTTGGTGACCGAGTGCGGTGTGAAACAGGAGCGTCAGGATCATCTTCAGAAAAGGTGCAAGTCCCGTAATATCACAATCAAATGTGCACTCAAACGGAAAGCGTTATTTACACACTTGACCAAGACCAGATGGGGTAATGGGTTCAAGTGTGTGTGTGTGTGTTAGCATGAGCAAATATACTTAGGATTCAAAGAACTGCAGGTGCACTTAATTCACCTTTCATGGTGCGCTGAACAGCCTCGAAACTCACTGACCGATCTCCTCAAGTGGGAAAAAAATCAAACCTTCGAACATTTCCTCGCAGCAAAATGCAGATCTGAATCGAACAGCTTGTGTAGATGACTGTCTTGTGTTTGTTTTATGCTGCGGGGAACGCCAGCCGGGAGGGGTTCGTCACCTTTCCAAGAACGTCCTGCCGGCGAGTTCAAACACTCATAAAACAGCATCTCAGCATCAAGTCAGGACGGTGCTGATGTGACTGACAGCTGCCTGACGTCTGGAGCGTGTTAAACCCCACCCATGTGGCGCTCCAGGCAGAATAAAACAAACACTAGCGATCGAAAGTAACAGCTGCTGAGGGTAAGAGCTGGTTACAAGTGAGGCAAAAAGCAGGGGAAAGCAGGAGAGAGCGGGATCATGGGTATACGCGAGTGCCATGAGCACATTCTGTCACGCCGGAAAAAAAATAAAAAAATAAAAAACCTAGAGGATGGGAGCGTGAGAGGAAAAGAAAGAGGGGGATCGTGGGTAATGGAGTTTGTAAAGCGTGCAGCGACAGTGATGGATGCAGCCGGGGGTCGTGGTGGTGGGGGGGGGGTTAACTATCAAGACCCGTCCATCAAAATCAAACTGCCATTCAGGTGTGTGTGTGTGTGGGTGTGTGTGTGTGTGTGTGTGTGTGTGTGTGCTAGATGGAAAGTGATGCTCCAGCAGGTGGGAGCAGGTGTGTGTTGGTGTGTTTGTTGCTATTCCTTTGAGAGTGTTTGTGTGTTTCAGAGCCACTTTAAGGAGCTGAGAGCTGCTAAGAGGAGAGGAGGAAGAGGAGGAGGAGGAGGAGGAGGAGGGAGAGGGTGATGAGGAAGAGGAAGAGGAGGCTGGTTGCTGTTTCTGGACGCTGACTGTATTTTTCTTTAAACTCTTCCAGCTCCGTCGGTCCCGCTGATGCGTTCGTCATTACAAATGCACGAGGCGCAGCAGAGTTTTGTTCAAAGTCACACGACTTTGTTTGAAATTCCAGCGGAGATCCCGAGTTTTCTGAAGATCCCAAACACGTCCTGCTGGGTCACAGGGAGGTGTGTGGAAAATGTGTGAAAAAAACACACAAAAAAAAAAAAGCCAGATGTGATCCTGCAGCCATAAAACAACGGCATCTTGGCTTTGAATATTTCACTTCAGAAAACTGTTACTCTGTTTAAGAGTAAGATTTATTACTATGTACTTAATATAGAGATACTTAAATAATATGTACTTATTGAATCACTTAAAACACTTTAAAAACCAAATAAAAGTACTTTTACAGATTACATGTACTTCCTAAAAGTAATTAATGCACTATTACAAATTCTAAATGTACCACTACAAACAGTTTATTTAACATTAACTACACTTTTACAAACACTAAATTAGCTTTTGTATTAATTTAACTCAACTCTGTATTACACATTAACTTTTGTAAACATTTAGAACAAAATTCTGTGCACTTGAACAAAATCTAAACGTATTTTCTTTGCTATTTGTTGCAAAAACCCTGAACCCTGAAAGTGTTTCCTCAAGCAGCCGCTGCACCTGAACGCGGCTTCACGAGGACGTTCGCCAGCGTCTGAAGGATTTCTGTGACTGAGCAGGAAGCAAAGTGTCATCGGGGGAAATCAAAGCGAGCAGCCCGAGTCAATGAAACGGACCTGAGCGACGCTAAATCTGTGCAGGATTTGTCGAACACGGAAAAAGCTGCTGTGCGGCCGACTTGACAAATCCTGCTTAAACACACGTGTGACTCACTTGGATGAGTTCGAAAAAAAAAGAACTGACTGCGCAGGGTGGACGTCATCGTGACGACGTGAGGGGTGGGAGTGTGTGTGTGTGTGTGTGTGTGTTAATACGAAGGCACATGGCTGTAATTAGCATCTCAAGCAGGGGATCTATCTAGCCTGAGGGGGGAGAGAGAGAGAGAGAGAGAGAGAGAGAGAGAGAGAATGTGAGAAAGTACTTGAATATAAAACTACTGAGAGCGAGAGAGAAACAAGGGATAAATAGGAGGAGGTGTGACCTTGACTTCTGCATACTGACTTGTTAAGGTGATATGTACACACACACACACACACACACACACACAGAGGTAGAGGGAGGGAGCTAACACACACCTTTTCGGTTTATCTGAGAAAAGGGAGTCACGGTGGAATGAAGGTGTCAGTCCACTGGATTAGCAATCTGTGGCCAGTCAGTCAGCAAGACAGGAGGTAAACCAGTCAGTCAGCAAGACAGGAGGTAAACCAGTCAGTCAGCAAGACAGGAGGTAAACCAGTCAGTCAGTCAGACAGGAGGCCAACCAGTCAGTCAGCAAGACAGGAGGCCAACCAGTCAGTCAGCAAGACAGTCAGTCAGTCAGACAGGTAAATAGACAGACGGTCACAAGCCAAGAGGAGGAAGAGGAAGACCAGCGTACCTTTTAGGGTTTTATTAACAGAATTGTACATTTTCAGAGATCTGAGATGGAGGAAGAGGAGAAGGAAGGAAGAAGAAGACAAAGAGCAACAAGTGGAGGACCAAGAGGAGCCAGAGGAAGAAGAAGAAGAAGAAGGAGGAGGAGGAGGAGGTAGACTTTCACATCCTGAGGTGTGATACAAACTGAAAATGGCCACTGTGAGAACAAGAAGACGAAAGAACGAAAGAAGAAGAAAAAGAAGAAAGAAGAAGAAGAAAGAAAGAAGAAAAAGATGAAGAAGAAGAAGAAGAAGAAGATGATGATGATGATGATGACAGTAGACTTTTACTTCCTCAGGTGTGACATAAACTGAAACTGGCCATTTTGGGAACAAGAGGAAGAAGACGAGCAAGAAGAAGAAGAAGAAAACGAAGAAGACAAAGAAGATGGAGAAGAAGAAAAAGATGAAGAAAACGAAGAAGACAAAAAAGAAGAAGTTGATGATGATGATGTTAATAGACTTTAACATCCTGAAGTGTGATATAAGCTGAAAATGGCCATTGTGGGAAGAATAGGAAGAGACAGAAAAAAAAGAAGACAATGAAGAAGAAGACGGAGAAGACGATGAGGAGGAGGAAGATGAAGAAAAAGATGCAGAAATGATGATAATGATGATGATGATGATGATGATGGTGATGGTGATGATGATGTGACGGTGAAAAAGAAGATTAGATGAGGGGAGAGAATCCTTAAATAAAGTCGAAGCAAGGAAGCAAGGAAGGAAGGATGAGTCAGACTCTTTCATCAATCTGCTTTCGGCTTCTCTAAGTGGCTTTACCTCTCTCTCTGTGTGTGTGTGTGTGTGTGTGTGTGTGTGTGTGTGTGAAATATTGGTCTCTAGTTTTGTTGCCATAGAGGCCGACGATTGGGAAACACTCGCTGCAGGGTCAGGAGGAGGTGGAATACCGTTGTTAAGAGGTTCCCTGTTCATCCAAACACACACACACACACACACACACACACACACACACTCCTGCCTGCATGTTTCCTATCAGCAGAGCTCTGCCTTGAGACAAGGAGGAGGGAAACTTTGACTTGAAACACTGAATCACCAACACAGAGTCAACATTACTGTCAGCTTGACCCGGGATATAAAAAATTAATATCTGAAATGTTTTTACAGAGGAAATCTAAACCTCTTCATGTCCACACACCAAGTACGGTGGCCTGCAGGTCACAGAGGCTCAATTTCCTTTTTAGCAGCTAAATGCTTTCCAATATTAATGCTAAAGCCACAGTACAGCCTGTGAAATCACACTGTAGGAGGCTTATTGTCTGATAAATTATTACAACATCACTCTGAATATGTTATTACATTATCTGGAAACACATCATCGGTTTAATTACATATTCAACCTGTTTAGAAGAACATTTGATGAGAAAAGTGTTAATCCAACAACAAACATCAGAGGAACTTTCAATGAAATACTAAACTTAACATGCCATTTATTTATTATTATTATATTATGAACTATGATTCAAATTGAATTCTGTTTTTATTTTGAGCCCTCGTAACTTCCACTGTCAATAGAAACCTGCTAGCAAAGGAGTTTCAGGTTGAATTTGTCTGTATCGCCAAAATTTGTAATACTTTCTTATATTATCATATCAACTTGAACCAGAAAATTGTTCTATATTTATAAAACTTGTTATTTCAGTATAGAAAAGAGGGTTTGGACCTAACAGTAAACAAATTAGCTAGTTAATCTCAAGAGCAACAACAACTGTTTCAGTTTAGGCGGGAAGTTAGCTAGCATACGTGCTAGTTAGCGACGAGCTAGCTACTTAAGCTAAACAGTTGTGTCCCGATTCAAAAGGAATTATCAGTTAAATTTTGTCTCTACAGCCCAGATTTGCAATAATATAACATCAACTCGAACTAGAAAGTTGTAATGTATTTATAAAACTATTGTTATTTCAGCACAGAAGTGAGGATTTGGACCAAACAGTAACAAAGTTAGCTAGCCAAGCTCAGGAACAACAGCAGCTGTTTCAGTTTTAGCAGGAAGTTAATTAGCGCGCGTGCTAGTTAGCGACAACAACAACAACAACAACAACATATAAATGTTACAGAAACACTACAAATTACTTTGGAATAAATGCAAAATTAAAAGCTAAAACTAACCTCGTCTCATACACTGCAAAAACACAAAATCTTACCAAGATTATTTGTCTTATTTCAAGTCAAAATGTCTTATTCCTAGTCAAAATATCTCATGACACTTAAAATAAGACATGATCACCTCAGAAGTAACTTGTTTTTAGACAATTGTCTCTTGTTTCAAGTGAAAATTTGCTTGAAACAAGTGAAAATTTGCTTGTTTCATTGGCAAAATTTGTTTCTTGTTTCTAGCTAATTTTCACTTATCTCAAGTGAATTTTCACTTTTTCCACTGGCAAATTTGCCAATGAAACAAGCAAATTTTCACTTGTTTCAAGTGAATTTTCACTTGAAACAAGAGACAATTGTCTAAAAACAATTTACTTCTGAGGTGATCATGTCTTATTTTAAGTGTAATGAGATATTTTGACAAGAAATAAGACATTTTTGACTTGAAATAAGACAAATAATCTTGGTAAGATTTTGCGTTTTTGCAGTGTAGCCTGTTTTTCACAGCCGAGGTTAACTGGCTTGGCTAAATGTCAGGTGAAGTGGTGATTTAAAAGCAGTGGAACTTCTTTTTTTTTTCTTACGTCAGTGTACATTAATCTTGTGAAGTTATTCCAGGGTGGAAACCCCGATGACACCACGGGTAAATTCTTCAGTAGCCCGTCCAAATTAGCGGCTCATTAGCCAGAGACTGAATCTGGAGAGCCAGCTGTAGCTTCACACCTGAACCTGAGTCACTTCAGATTCTTGAGATTCATTCATTTCTAAAACATTTTTCAACGGGGTTATCTGAGCTGCAAGGTGTACAGTTTCACCTCCTGATTGAGATCTGAACTAAAAAATGGCCGATTAAGTTTTCTCACCGGGATCTAATCTGATAAAAGCTGCTGTAATGTGATGTAAAGTAATCTGCTGAAAGACAAACGCATGAAAGCAGACTTCTGCAAAGCCTTTCATCTTAAATATATATATTTATATATGTACTGCTGCGTTTGTTGATGCAAGAAAATGAAAATGCTGCGTCAATCAAACAATACAGAGAGAGAGAGAGAGAGAGAGAGAGAGTTACTCTGTGATCCGAGCAGCCATGGAAACTTCAGCAAAACACACCCTGGACGAGGAGAGGGCGAGCGAGCATACCATTCCCCTCTCTCTCTCTCTCTCTCTCTATTCTTGCTTCACTCTCTTTATCTCTCACCCACGCTTTCTCATTCATCTCTCTCTCTCTCTCTCTCTCTCTGTTTATCTCCGGTGTTGTAATGTGGAAACAATAAAATCAACTCTATTTCCTTTTTAGGCGCTGGATGTTCGCAGCAACACCCCTCTCTCTCTCTTCCTATTCCACTCTCTGTCAATGTCTCTCTCCCTCTTCTACTACTACTACGACTACTACTCGCTCTCTCTCTTCCTCTCTCTCCCTCCCTCTCTCTCTCTCTCTGTCAGACTGTATATGGTAATGGAGGCTCAGCCCTGCAGATCACCGCTCGCTGCAGACGGTTTGGCTGTTGCAGCAGAGTGTGTAACATCAGCGTGGAAAATACAGTGTTCAACTGCGTCTTTTTTTTTTTTTTTAATTTCCTGCAGAAACTCACGATATCTGAATAATACAAACAGAAAAAAGTATTATGTCACTATGTAGGCTGCTCATAATGCTGAAAATGGGAGGAATTCATCTCACGCCTGCCTTCAACTGATTCACAAAATGAAATTATCAAACGAGGCCTACATGTGACCTCCTTAAAGCTGTTTTGAACTAAAAAAACAAAAAAAAACATCTGGATCTAAAGCTGCAGTGAGTGATGTACGGCCACTAGAGGGTGTCGAGAGCTCAAACTCCATTTGGAAACAAACAGAATCAGCAGCAGCTTGGTTGTACAAAAAATTAAAGTTAAGGCAAAAAAAAAAAAAATGTGTTTTTGGTGACTGGAAATGACTCTCACAAGGCTCCCGCTGGATTACGTGGATTATTTTGCCTGTGAGTCTCTCAGCTACAAGGTAAGCTGCTTTCAATGAACTTTTCCTGTGGCTGCAGTTTCACGTTTCAGTTTCATGTTTGGCTTTGAATGAAGTTAAAGAAGAAAAGGGGTGAAGAGAAGGGAGAGGAGGGGCTTATTCATGTTGATACTGAAATTACAATACAGAAAATGAAAAAAAAAAAAGTATTTCAGAGATGGAAATGAAGGATACATCTCACTCTCACAAGGCTCCTGTTATGATTACTTGGATTATTTTGTCTCTGAACTTCAGTTTGAAAATTGTGGGTGTGGATTTATAATCTGAGGGTGTGAAATATGAATCCGGGAGCATGGTTGTGCACAGATTTCTAAACCGAGAGTACAGATTTACACGTCTCTTTTTTTTTTATTTTCGCAGCAGACCCGAGGAGACTCTGTAAAAATGCGGTGAAGCTGCAGGTTTTCAGTTGCAAGGTAAGCTGCTTTGAATGAACTTTTCAGCAGAAGCAGCAGAGGTGCAGCTACTCTGAGATTTGGACACACTTATCTGCAGAATGAGGTTTCAGAGACGCTTTGAATAAACACACTGGAAACGGTCAGGTGGAGCCAAGAAACAGTGACACTGACACTAGTAAAAAAAAAAAAAAAAATATTGTACTGTTTAAAGCAATCATGTCAAGTTTAAATAAGTCATGTTTAAAGTTTTTTGCAGATTTAAACATAATGTATTTTGTTATGGAGATGCATTTTTGGTGCGAAATATTTTACTGGCCAACAACATCAACAGTATCCATAGGCGGAGTTTGAAATTTGCGCTGGGGGGGGCAAACATTTTTTTTAATTATTATTTTATTTATTACAATACCAAACATAATGTAATTCAGATTTATTTCTGAAAATAATCTTATTTTATTGCATTGCTTAAATGTTTATAGATATGTATACAGGAAAAAAAAAAAAATTGGACCTATTTTTGACTCAATGTAGTAACACATTTCAGACGCTAGGGGGGGCAATGCCCCACCTGCCCCCCGCAAACTCTATGACAGTATCGCTCTGAAATTTTCCCAGAAACCCATTTCACTGTGTTTTATTTTATGTTTCTGTAGAGCACAGGGCTGTGATGTGTGACATGTCACGTTAGAAATAAAATGTGATGGACTGATTAGTGATTTATCTCCTCCAGAGCGACCTGAGAGTGAGAATCCCCTGCTAAACCACAGGCGTTACAAACAGTAAGAGAAAACATAAAATCACAGCTAGAAATAAAAATATATATATAGTCACTTGGTTTTTAAAGGCTAAAGACATTTTTTTTTTTTTTTTTTTTACAATTTTTTTTTTATTTATTACTCATTGAGAATTTGAATTGAAATTTTTTTAAAGACACTTAAGGGTATACATTGTAGTCCAAAATACACTTATAACTTTTACTACAATTACAAATTTTACTGTTGTTTAATTCAGCTAAATGAGGAGTGTTGAGAGAGACACACACACACACACACACACACACTCAAGAGTCACACACAAATGGAAAGAGCCCTAAACACACACTTGAGACAGGAGGAAACACCTGAGGACTCGCCTGGGAGTGAGGGCAAGGAGGACAGACGCATTCAGGCTTACACACACACACACACACACACACACACACACACACACACACAGTCTTGAGTGCATGTTGGTTGCTTTGTGCAGGCGGAAGCAGCAGGTGTTTGCAGCAACAACATGCTGAGTCAGGACTGAAACTAAAACCCCCACTGGTAGCAACACACACACACACACACACACACACACACACACACACACTACTCCTACTACCCTCAGAGACCTAAAGCCGGCTCACATACAGGTGCCATTGACTTTTTGCATCACATGTTTTTGTATTTTCATCTGAAAACCTCAACAATATTTTCATCATATAAACATCACAAGCTTCTCTCTGGGTCAGGACATTCTACTGGACTCTACTGGACTCTACTGGACTCTACTGGATTTTCAGATTTGACTGAATAAACTCCAAAATGTGAGGTGGTCAAGCTGAAAAGCAGGTGCTTGTCTTTGCTCGGTGGCAGAAAATCTGACCTTTTGAATGTTTGTGCTGGAGAAGAAAGCAATGAAGGCTTGTTTCTTACTCTTCTGGATTGTTTTTGAGGTTTAGCTGCGGGTCGAATCCCTCCTTTTCCTGACTTCAGCCTGAATAATTCTCGTAAAGGAAGTGTTGACGGCAGTCAGGATGAAAACAGGTGCAGACGTCCACGTGTCGACACAATCTGAACGACGGACGCACCAACACGACGCGTTAGAAGAGAAATAAATTCACAGAAACACGCTCTGTCCCGCCGGGGTGGTACCAACGTTTGCAGAAGAGCAGCTCGCCTGATTTTCCTCTGTAAATATAAATGTGTGTGTGTGTGTGTGTGTGTGTGTGTGTGTGTGCTTACACAGGCGGGTTTCAGGACAGAGCTGGATGCAGATTTATGAGCGTGCTGCACTCTTTGGAAAATCAGAGTTAACTGACTCTTTAATGAAAGCATTACACACACACACACACACACACACACACACAGAGTGAGGCTGTGTGTGTGTGTGTGTGTGTGGAAAGTCCACCTCACAGTTCAGTCTGACCACATGACAGCAGCGAGGAGGCGAACGTGTCGGAGCTTCATTAAAGCCCTTCAGTCCAGCGTTCTCTGGGTCATTAACCCTGTAAATCCTGGACACGCGTCACACTCGTTGTGTTTGGATGCTCGTGAGAGGCGTCTGACCGCAGCGTGAGCCTTTCAAACCTGAGCAAACAGCCTGACTTCTTCAAAAAATCACATGGGTGAACAGGCGACGAGCAGCTTCACAAGAAATGACCTGGAAATTAAAATTAGAGATGAAAAAAAAACAAAAAAAAACTATGGGAAAATGTCCAAAAAACAATATTTATTACCATTATAATCATATATTTCAAATTATGTTACAGGAAAAGATATTTTCTTTTTTTGGCTAATTTTAAGGTCATTGTCTTTCTTTTTTTCCTATAATTTTTTTTTTTTTTTTTTTTTTGGGCTAATTTTTGGGTCATTTCTTAACAAGTTGCTCATTGGCTATTTTCTCCAAACTTTTGAAAAAAAAAAAAAAAAAAAAATCAAGCCAATTTGCTCAGGGTTAATAATACAGTAAAAAACTGCCTAACTAAATACATAAAAAATATAGAAAATTTACATTTACTACAAAGGATAATATTAGCACTGCTGACGCTGCTGTAGTTTTCCTGAAGTTTGTATATTTTCTTTTATTTCACTTTAATTGGCTAGTTCTAACATTTTGTTGTTGTTTTAAAATTTTTAGTGTTTTATTTAACAGTTTTTTAAAATAATTATATTTTTCATCTCCACTTTTTCTGAATGTTGTCAATTTTACTACACTGTTTTTAAATGTTATTCTTCTTCATTGACCTTATTCTATTTTTAATAAAATAAACAAATAAAATAATTAAGAATCTTTTTTTTTTTTTTAACTTTTGTAGATTTTAATGAAATTTACTTGTTCTGTTAAAATTATTCTGTTGGTTACCTGTTATTCTTTCTGTATTTTGTTGCTTTGATCTTTTCTCCAATATAAATATACAAAATATGCAAGATAAATAAAATTTTAATTAAACAATTGACTGAATTCCTACTAGTATTATTCGTACTTTTACTGCTATAACTTGTACTACAGCTGCCACTACTATTATTACTGCTAGTAACTGTCCTGCCTCAGCTGCTACTACTGCAGTACTTCTAATATTACTAGTATAACAGTACAGGGTGGTGTAGTATAATAGTGTAATACAAGTAAAGCAGAATACCAAGTGACAAACAGACAAAACTCTAGTGAATCATTTCTATTATCTGCTCTCCAATTAGCCTAATTAGATCAAGAAAACAACCCGCCACAACACACACACACACACACAGAGACACACACACACACGCAGGTCGTACTCACCCAGCATCATGTTAACAGGCAGCAGCAACACACACTGACACACCAATCAAACGGAGCTTCATGCTCGGCTCACATGAGCTCAGCGCTCGACTGAGAGCCGCCCCGCTGCCGCACGTATAAACACTGCTGGCTTAGTCCCCACTGACACACACACACACACACACACACGCACACACACACACACACACACACACACTGAAAGACAAGCCGCTTATTAGCCTCAAAGAGGAGCAGGTTGACTGAAGGAGTCTGCTGACATTTAGCTACTGATGCTGCCTTTGTTTTTTATTTACTTTGGTCTGTTTCTGTTTGTGCCTCGTTTTATACTGCAATTATTTATTTATTCATTCATTTATATATGTGTACACACACACACACACACACACACACAACCGTTCTCTCTCATTCTCACACACAAACGTAAAAACACACTTTGAAGGAGTGGACTGAAACTAGTTTTTTGCATCTTTAAGTACTTTTTTGCTGTGTGTGTATGTATGTATATATGTGTGTGTGTGTGTATGTGTGTGTGTGTGTGTGTGTGTGTGTGTGTGAGCCACACCCCCCCATCTCCCCTCGGCTGGTAGAATCCAACCTGCCCAAACACGCTGCCAGGCGACGTCAGCAAAACAAACAAATTGGGTTGTTTGTCGTTGGCTTTGCACTGACACACACACACACACACACACACACACATTTACTCTCTCCCTCTCTCTCACACACACACACACACACAGCACAGACAGCCACACACACACCCTTCCCTGGGGGGTAGATGGCCAGGGATAGGCAGACAACCGAGGGAAAGTGTGTGTGTGTGTGTGTAACTCTCAAGTGGCTCTGATCACATCCTTATCAACAGCGGTGGTCTGGTTATCTCCAGCTGTAACCATGGCGACGACATCCAGCAGCCACCACTCCACACCGCGAGCTGCTCTGTTCACATGTTTGATCTAAAACATTTACAGAAAAGTTTGGCACGGTTCACTCCGAGTTCTCTGAGCTCGTCGGCCACTGACGAAGCCCCTGAACTCTGCGGGTTTTTTTTTTTTTTTTGCAGCGCCGAAAAAAACGCAAAAACACGTTTGACCTCAAACATACTTCACAGGCACAGAACTGAAATTACAGCGTGGCTAAATACCTATTCTTTTATTTTTACCTGTTTTTCTTTGCATGTGAAGACTGAAAGCGGCCCCTAAGTGTATTTTTTGGGGTTTTTATTGTTTTTTGTTTTTTTAAATGGAGCCGCATTTAATTCACCACCACAAGGGGGAGACAAATCCTACAGAATTGAAAAGTAGAGCGCTCCAGGTTCTAATGATTTGAAATTTAATGATATGACGTCTCTGACTGACGGGCTAAATGACTTAACAGTCGGCGACGACCAAAAGTGATTTTTCTTTGGATTTCTGAGCATTTTAATTTTTTTTTTTTTTTTTTTTGTTGGCTGAAGTTAAAAAAAAAAAAGCTTTTCAGAGATTTTCAGATCAGTTCACACTAAAGACTCACGAAAAGACGAGTTAAAACCTGCATCTCCTTCCAAAAAAACATCAACTGCATTACGCGTAATATTTTCCAGATGTTTCCATAGCGACGACCCTCTGTGCCGTCCCGCCCTAACAGCCGGATTTTCAGGCTTTTTTTTATTTTTGTAGCATCTTTAAATATGAATGAGGACAGCAACAGTGAGGTACGTGCAACAGTTGCATTTCTATGATCAATGAAACGGCGAAAGCATAAAAAAAAAAAAAAAAAAATGACCAGGTCAAGAAGCCGCTTCAACTAAACACCCAGAGGACTTACGCAAATTTATGCCATGAACTTGAGACGGGAGCTCTTCCCGTCTTTCATGAATTTCTTCAGTCTTTTCCCAAAGCAGTGCCTTCGTTTAACAGTAATAATAATAATAATTATAATAAGTAATAATAACCAGCCACTGGCGAATCTTTGGTCTGAACTGGCCTTTAGTCCTTTGTGTTCAAACCAAACTTCTACAACAATTTAAGCTGAGATGGATGAGATGTTGCAGCACAGCCTCAGGAAACCTTCGCCACAGAAACACCAGAGCATCGAGCGATTAACAACAAAGTTTTAAAAAAAAAAATGAAAAATTGAAGTATTCCGACTTTAATTTCTGCTGTAAATCACATCATCTGCTGTATCTCCAGACTGCATGAGCGTCTTTTTTTTTTTGTGTGTGTTTTGTTTTGTTTTAAATCCTCGGCACCCGGGGGATCCGGGCCGAGCCGCTGAATGTAATGACAATCATTTCCTGATGCTCAAACATACCAGAGTATTCCCACGCTCCAAATAAAAAACAGAGGTGGGAACTCGGGGATGGAGCGCCGCGTTGGCTCAGTCCAAGATAGGAAGGCATATTGAAACCAGAATCCTTTAAGAGCTGCGGCTATTTAAAGAACCGCCAGGACGGGAAAAAAAATGATCAACGGCGCAAAACTGAAACAGGTTGCAGTGTGGTTTAAATAACAGGAGGGTAACTCCGAGAGCTTTGGGTGGTGAAACAACAAGCTCGTAGAAATGTATCGCATCCAGAATGTGCAGAATGTTGACTCAAACGTCCTGAATGTGACTGGAGGACAAGTGCATGTGGGATTACAGATGTTTTGGGTGGAATGTGACTTTAAAGTTGTGAGCAACCTGTGATGCTCGGGGGGAAACTGATTGGCTGGAGAGACAGCTATGAATTTGGCACATGAGCTTGTGTGTGTGTGTGTGTGTGTGTGTGTGTGTGTGTGTGTGTGTGTGTGTGTGTGTGTGACTTTGCAAGAGCTGAAAAGGCAACTGGGATTTCCAACTCCTGCAGTGGATGAAGCAAGAGGAGAGAAAGGAAAAAGTTGCATAGAGAATGGAGAGACTGACATACAGAGAAAGTGTGTGTGTGTGTGTGTGTGTGTGTGTGTGTGTGTGTGTGCACGATTGAATAAACATGCACAACGGTCTACACTGCAAAAACTCCTCATCTTTACTCTTTATCTAAGACATCGAATCTTGTTTTTCTTCCATCAGTGCCAGTGGGATGAGATAATCCCACTTGTTTCCAGTGCAGTTTCACTTGTTTCGGGATTTTTTTTTTTTTTTTTTTTTTTCTGGGAACAAGTATAAATATGTGGAAACGAGGCAGAATGAGCCACTCGGATCCAGAAAATGAAACTTGATTCAAGAAGTTTCAGGAAACAAGTCGATCAGAGTTGGAAGCGAACGGGATTATCTCATCCTGCTGGCAGATTTTTCCACTCCGTCTGAGGAAAAACAAGATTTTAACAGTGACGATGGGACTAAAATAGTGTTTTCTTTTCTTTTTCTTTTTTTTTTTTTGCAGCGTTCAGTCGTGGCTTGGCAGTCTCTCACGTTCGCCACAAGAGGCCATTTTTCTCCGAGCTTCAGCGAACTGACCCACATGTGTGCAGGAAAGTCCCCGCTCCGCTTTAAGACGTCTTGTGATTTCAACAGAGCGGCTCTCAGTCGCAGATTCGGGTCACGGGGTCACGTCTCCTCTGCCAGCTCGCCCGGGCTGCATGTCATGTGTCTGCTGCAGTCCATTACGACACGGCTCTGCACGGCAGGCACATTATTCACGGGCTTTCTGCAGCGAGTCGAATGGGAATGTCGAGAAGTGCGGCGCAAATTTAACGGAGCAATCTCTAACCTTTCCATCGACGTACAGTCAAGAGCTTTGTTTTACAGTAACATACGAAAATAAATCGATTTTTTCTAGAACAGATGAGTGGAAATGAAGAAGCTCATTCCTGCAGATGTTCGGCGAGGCTTTTGTTAATCGAAATATGCACTTCAACGAGAGAATCTAATGTTCAAACTGAGTTGTGTCTTGAACTTTTTGGAAGTTTTTTGGACGTTTCAATCAGATCAATCCCAAAAAACACAATTTCAACAACATCACGTCTTCCTTTCCAACTAAACGCAAAGAAAAAGCAGAACAGACATTACAGTGGTCCCTCGTTTATCGCGGGAGTTACGTTCTAAAAATAACCCACAATAGGCGAAATCCGCGAAGTAGTCAGCTTTATTTTTTACAATTATTCTAGATGTTTTAAGGCTGTCAAACCCCTCACTACACACTTTATACACTTTTCTCAGACAGGCATTATCATTTTCTCACTTTTCTCTCTTGTTTAAACTCTCAAAGCTCAAACCTTCGTAGAAAAATAAGTCCAGTATTATAGAATGAACGCATTCTACGCATTTTTTTTTTTTTTTTTTTAATGGTAACTTAATGGTATAGCACTGTATAATGTATTTCTTCACTTTTTCGTCTGTTTTATCTTTAATTTTATTTTCAATTTCATTTCTTATGTGGACCTTGTGTCTGAATAAAGATTCAATTATTCTGTACTGTACAGGAGACACGGCACGGAGGAGATTGATTGACAATGGTCTACAGTCCCTTAGCCAATCAGGACGCAGAACACAAAAAAAAATTCAAAATTGCACTAAAAAAAAAAATCCACGAAACTGCGAGGCCGCGAAAGGTGAACCGCGTTATAGCGAGGGACAACTGTAATAATAATAATAATAATAATAATAATAATAATAAATTTAATTTGTAAAGCGCTTTTCATAAAAGAATCACATCTACCGTCTCTGTTCATACAGTCTCTCTTCTTCCAACGTGAAGGTGTTTGCTGTTTATTTAAGTGCCAGTTCGGTGTTACCACAGCAACAGGCGCTCTTATTGTGAAATGTCGCTCAGAGCCAGCGACAGCACCACACACAAACACACACACACACACACCACCGCCCCGTATTAGCATTCAGCGTCCGGTCGGCAGTCTAGCAGGCCTCATTACCTGATAATTGTCAGAATGCACAATCAGTTCTGTGTAATCTGGCGTGTCATCATCTGCGAGATTAAAAGCTTTATTCGTGCCCTCGACATCTGTTCCCTGTTTGACGGAAACAGACGAGGGGGGGTCCTCGATCCGGACGGGGTCGCCTTCAGTCAAAGTGAAGGGCAAAAACAAACAAACAAACAAACAAACAAACAAACCTCACAGTGAGGCTTACGAGGCGTTACAAGTAAATTATGAATCCAGCAGAGGCATCGATAACATCTGGTTCAGCGTAACCATCAGAAGAGTTTAATATCGTCTCTGTAACCACACACAGGAGCCATTTCAAGTCTTCAACAGCCTAATTTTGTTTTTGCATCTTGTGTTTGTTACATCATTTGATGATAATAACAGTTACACACTCACAATGTGTTTAGAATGGACTTACGACGCCTTATAAGCAGCATTTCAAGTGTAGTGTTAGAAATAACACTTTTAATTTTTCTTATACATCTTATTTTTATTCCTTTTTAAGTGTTTTTATATTTTAGTGACTCATTTACACCCCCCCCCCAAAAAAAAAAAAAAATTTAATTAATTAAATAAATAAATAAATAAATAAACCTAAAAAAAAAAAATGTAGTTCAGTCCCTTTAAAGAAATGTTTAGCTCTTAGAATCAAATCTGTGCCTGCAGGTCAAGGATAGAGACACAATCTCAAATGAGCTTTTCATTCCAAAATGTAAAAAGAAAGTGTATTTATTTTATTTTTCTCTGATGTTTTGATGAGACTTTGGTTTACTGGAATAGGAGGCACATCTTAAGATACAGCCTCTATATAAAGTTAAGAGATGTGAATATATATGTGAATATAAATCACTGATAACAAAACACTGAGACATGAGAAACATTCAGTCACCGCGACAGAAAGGATCTGCGGTTGTGCCAAAGATAAAGTGCATGTGATGACCGTCTCACCCTATAGGAGCGAGCGTCATAAATAAAATAACGTAAATAAATGTTTGGTTTTATTTGAGTGTCTAAAATGTCTGGAGCAACATCAGAGGCAGAAACAACAGAAAACACTCGGGGTGAAATACGACTTTAAGGTCGTGACGCAGCAGAGCGAGCTCAAAGAAATCGACCGGGCAGAAAGACACTTAGGAACCTGAACAATCAGCAAGTGTGTGTGTGTGTGTGTGTGTGTGTGTGTGTGTGTGTGTGCGTGTGTGTGTGTGTGTGTTCTGAAAATGCGGCTAGGAATCCCATTTCCTGTAGTCGATGAAGCAAGCAGAGGTGAGACACAGAGACGGTTGTAGCTGTTGTGCTGGAAATAAAGGCGGGATATGGTGTGTGTCGTTGTGCACATCTGTGTGTTTTTTCAACGTCTGCTGAGCCGGTATGAGATACTCTCTCTCTCTCACACACACACACACACACACACACACACACACACACGGGTGAGGTCACCAACAGACTAGATCCTGCAGTCAGTTAGCCTACTGTAGCATTTCCCAAAATAGAGAGGGTAACCTCTGATACTCGACTCTGCAGAGGTCCCACAGTGCCTGACACACACACACACACACACACACACACACACACAGCAGTGCTGCAGGTAGAGCTGGCTGTCAGTCAAGCCAGATAATATTTACCTTGAGGGCTGAAACGGTGACGGTTAGACTTCAGACAAACACATAAATCACACAAACACCGCGGCTTTCACCTTCAAACAGTTCCTCTTCTTTCTCTCTCTCTCCCACACACACACACACACACTCCCTCTCTTTGTTCCTCCACCTCTCTGTCAACTCAATAACTTTCCTTGCACGTCACTTTTGTCTGAAGCGATATCACCAAAGCGGTAAAACAAAACATCAACTCTTCACGGTTCTGTAGCTGACCTCTGACCTCTGACCTCTCCTGTGCAGGGAGGAAAATCTGCACAAATTTTCATCCACCTGGGAGTCACAAAGAGTCATAAAAAACAAAAACTGCTAAACTAAAGCAGGAGTTTCCCAGGCAGGGTGAAGCCAAAAACGCTCCTTCTTGCTGCATCAACAGAGCGCTTTTATTTTGGAAGAGAACAGTCATCAGTACACAGATGTGTAGCTATGTGTGTTTTTTTGTTTGTTTTTTTTTGCTTTTGCTTTGTGAACAAATGTGAACAAAAGCTCAGATGAAGCAGAAACCGCAACACGGCCACAAACTGCAACCAGACACTTTTTCACTTTGAAACACATGTGCTCCATTTTTTAGCTCAACCTCACAGATTTTGTGATTTTTATGACTTTTCAAAACGATCAGGTACGAACACGATGTCTTCTCTTCGCTCAGTCTTAAGGTTTTTGATTGGAGGGTTAGGATTTTATTTGTTTAGAGCCAATCATTATTACCATTTTTTCCTCTGTTGGCTGCTGAGCTTTTGTTTGTTGGAGTATTTTTTCTTCCCCGCGGTGAGCGCTCAGGTCGAGGGGGGTTGATTTGTTTTATTCATCGGGGCTATAAATAAACTTGAACTTGAACTGGAATTTGAACTTGAGCGAGACTTCAGCCGTGAACCTTTGTCAGGCGCCGTCAGCCGCTGTGATCCAGCAGCACAACCTTGTATTATTACAGGCATAATGATTCAATTTGATTTATACACGCCTCATGTTTAGCACAACTCTTTAACCCCGTCACAACCCCACATAAAAGGGGATTTCACTACATTTCTTTACCTTTACATAAGACTGAAAAAGAGGAGACTGTGTGAAGGCATCTGATCATTTCTCAGATTTTACATTTTACATTTTAGATAGATAGATAGATAGATAGATAGATACTTTATTCATCCCGAAGGAAATTCACAGTTTTCAGATCTAAGTACCCAATGTGCAAAAAAACAATAAAACCAGTGTGCATCGATGTATACAATGTGCATAGATGAGGGCAATGTGCAAATTTGCAAATTTACAGTATAAACAGATGATAAATAAATAAATAGCACCCAGATGATAAATAGATGATAAAAAAACAAAAAACCAGTGTGCCTCGATGTATACAATGTGCATAGATGAGGGCAATGTCCAAATTCACAGTATAAACAGATGATAAATAGCAGCAAGCAATATATACACTATAAACGAGGAATATATAAAAAATAGAAATATGAACAGTTTAAACAGCAGAAATAACCTAAACATATTTATCAATGCATTCAACCCCTATCGACTTGTGTGTTTTCTATCCACAACATCAAGAGAAACCTGTGCGTCAGCCATCGAGAACTGAGAGAAGGAGAGCTGGGTTTTCTTGGGAGTTTTTCCTTAATCCCCTGAGGATTAAGCCAGGAGGCATCGTCCTGTTTCTCGTAAACATGTGGGCATGTAAAGCCCTTTGAGACTGTTCACAGTGACACTGGGCTCTAAATAAACTTGAGCTTGAACTTGAGTTTGAACTGAAACTTGGAAAAATTTTGAGCCGGTCTGCTCAAACACGCCAAAACGACACCAACACTAAAGCGGTGCCAAAAGAAACAAACATCCCATCAATCAGCGGCTTTCTAGCCCAATTTCAAATCATGATTTCAATGCACTACACCAGGATTAACAAGCACACCTACAACGGAGATGAGAACCTCTGCGATTCTGGAGACTGGATGATGCTCCACATAAAAACATCTGCCAATGTCAATTCAATGCCAACGCGACACCGACCTTCGACAAACGGGGCCGGACGCTGAACGGGAGAGCTTCGACTGCTTTAAAAAGAAACGTTTCTTCAGCGTACACTTTTTCCTGGCACAACTTCAAAATAAAGCGCCGTGTCCTTGATGTAGCACCTTGAGCTCATCATTTCAAAGCACTCCCAGGTGTGGTGACCACTGAGAACTGAACTTTTTTTTTTTTTTATTTATTTATTTATTTATTTGGTTGGTTGGTAGCTCTAAAAAATGCCGACACAAACTGACGCAGCACCAGAGCAACTTCCACTGAATTCAAAAGCAAGAAATCCTTCGGCAAACACTTTGTTGGCAGAGTTTCACTCCAACAACCTGCTGAGAGGGCAAAGTAAACACCAAAACCAACAAAGGTGTTTTCATCCTATGGTGAAGTCTTTTCTATCCTGATGCGATAAAGACGACAAATTAAACGAGGACGGTCAAAGCGAGCAGAGCAGGAGCATGAGGAAACCGAGGGGGGGGGGGCGCGAGCTTTGAAAAATGAGCTGCGGCAGAAGTTTCCTTGGTGTAATTGTAACCCCCGCTTTTAACCCGGGATTTAAACATGGGAGGGCATGAGAGGACGTGCGTTCCCGCTCTGCTGAACCCATCATACAGTCCATATAGAAATGCACTCAGTCACACTCTGTCAGCTCCTAATGGGCCGTAGGTCCTCGGCGGGACTGCTGAGAGAGAGAGAGAGAATTAGAGAAAGATGTTTGGTTGAGCGGCACGACGGCAGGAGAGGAAAAGCTTGAGCGACAGATGGGAGGGAAAGTCGTGAGAGAGAGAGAAGGGAAGGAAGTATGATCGATGACACGTCGCTTTTATGACAGACAAGAGGAATTTGAATAAATTTCTTTTGTTGTATCACAGAGGGTGGATAGAGAGGGTGGCATGGACATTTTACAGGTTGGCAGACATAAATAAATAAGAAAGAAAGAAAGAAACAAATAAAGACAATCCTAATCACTTTTGGTAATGACACCACAAAGCGTTTGAATCCAGAATTATTGTTGAATTATTCTCATTTCTTCAGAGCTGAAAAGTAAAAATGACCTTTTTCTGGTCGTATCAGTGGTTCTCATATCTCTTCACATCTCATATGTCTTTTTCTTAGGTTAGCCCTTATTGTATATTTTAGTTTTTAGTCTTTATAGTCCTTATTGTATATATTTAGCCTTTATTCTTTTTTATTTAACTTTATTGTATGTTTCTACTGTTGCTGCTGGAACACCAGAATTTCCCTGGTTGGGATCAATAAAGTATATCTATCTATCTATCTATCTTCTTTTTCTAAAAGGTCATTTTTACTTCAAGATTCAAGAGAATCTTGAATCTTGAAGTATCTGGTCGTATCAGTGGTTCTTTTTCTATCACTGAGAAAATCACTCTGAAAAAATGTCGTCTTATTGCTGCATTCACTTGCACTCACACAGCAGATTTTCACTCTTGTAAATTTCCAACCAGTGACAACATTTTATTCATTTATTTATTTATGTTTTCTATTAGATTGCCCAGACTGAGGGTGGCATCTGGCACATGGTAGATCTGCCCCTGCACTATCTTTTTATAATTATTACAGTAACATTTTGCAGGTACATTGTTGTATATTAGCCTCAATACTGACATTTAAGTAGTAGTTTTGAGGAATTGTGCAGAGGTGTACCCTATATGTATTTTATGACTTTGGATGTATGTGATGTGGAGTCATTTGTCTGTAGCTTTACTTTTTTATCCTGATGCTGCTTTCTTGGCTTTGAAAAGGCGACTCTTTTAATCTCAAATGGCCTGCCTACTTAACTAAATGCTAAAGAGATAAAGTATGCTCTTAGTTAGTGCTACAGTTTGTTGGACATATAACTCAATCTGCACTGCAACATAAGAAAACTCTGCCACCGTTGCATGAAAGCACTCACACATATCACCTCAGTGCAGTCGATACGCAGGAAGCAGAGCCGTGCCTTCTGACAAAACGTACTTTACAGAAAATTAAAGTGGGGCTTTAATGCTTTGTAAGACAACTGGGCTTAACAAAGTGACTACTGGAGTGTGTGTGTGTGTGTGTGTGTCTTATCAAATGCCACTAAAAGCTACTTACAAGGAACCCACAGCTGTTTAAAGAGACAGCATGACCACTGCAGCTACCACACACACTCAAAATAGATGCACAATTCCAAAATGCAATGAGTACAAACTGAGCCCACACACACACACACACACACTCATCTGAGGATCTACAGGAATACAATACACAAGTCCTGAAGGTGCAATTAACCACTGGAGGACAGAGAGGCTGGGTTCAATTTGGGTTAAAGATGTGCCAGAATTCACCGCTGCATTCTGACATCATCGTCTTTTTTCAAACCCTGGACAGGAAAAGTGAATGAGAAGTGCGTTCTCCTCCTTCAACGCCCTAAAAATCACTCTCGAGCAACGCACTTAAAGCCCCAAGTGCTTCTGCAGACGACTGCGGTTGCACTGGACGGCCCCCGGTGTCCAACTGTGAACTTTATTTGCAAGATGTGAAAAAGATCTTGCAAATAAAATAAAATAAAGATGAATAAAAAGGGGGGAAAAAAAACATAATTTGGTGCTTTTTGATTCCTTTGCCTTGCTGCCAAAACCAAAAACTGACGCAGTATCAACAGGTATTTCAGTTCCAGGCGTTACCGACGACGTCACATCCAAAACACTGCTGCATGCGGCATCCACGGCCAAAACGGAGGGCTTCCTCCCTGAGTCCATTACATCCGCCAGCTGCAGCAGCGTGCAGAAGAAGAAGAAGGAGAGGGAGGAGGAGGAGGAGGAAGGGAGGAAGAGGAGGAGGAAGTGGTGACCTGGACTTTGGATCACATTGTAGCTGAGCGCGATCTCAGGGGGTTGAACAGAGCACATAAGCAGCTGCGTGAGCCAGGAAATGTCCAACACAGCGCCGAGCGATGCACATAGAAACTCTCTCAATGGGGAGTTATGAAGTTTAGCCAGTGGCCGGGTTTACATTTGTCCCAGTGGCAGCGGCAGCCGAGCATAAAACTTAATGAAGGGGGTGTTGTAAGCGGAAGGTTGCAAGTTCAAATCCCCAGGCCAGCTTAGAATATTTGGGTGGGGAAAGTAAAGTGAGCGAGACTCTCCCCTCACTCAACGAGCTGAACCCCATTTTCTGCGCTCAGCTGCTGACAGTAGAGGATTGTGGTTAGTTACCAAGCAGCTCCAACATGTAAATGCTGTACGAAAAGTGTACGAACATGAAGCGGCAAAGGAACATGTGTGCTCAGTTAACATTCCCTGTACGAATAAAGCTTAGCGGGCAAGATTTAACCCATTTTACGTGATGACAGTGGCAGCAGGCGGTCTTATCCTAGTGGATAGAATAACAAAGTTAGGGGCAGGGTGTTGCTGGTGTTGAATCCCTTGACAGACCAGTGAAAGTCTGGCATAGTTTTGAGAAGCATTAATGAATGTTTCTGCTAAGGATTCCAGTACAAGGCCAAATAAAAGGGGAAACAGGGGGCACCCTTGCTTTACGCCTCGACTAATTAAAAAGGATGGAAAAAACGTCCTATTAATAGCCACCAATGTGTACAGTAGTTTGATCTGTTTCATATTTACCTCTCCAAAGGAAGAACTACTCCATTTAAAAAAAAAAAAAAAAAACACCTTCTCATCATCTAATCTAACCAGAATACTGCATGGAACCAATATTTTTCTTTAAAGAACGACAACCTGATGTAGATCTGAGCCCCTGGTTAACACTGATATTCAACAATTTAGCAGCAACGAATCCAAGTATTGAAGAAGAGTTCAAAGCCTCAGGTCAGTTGCTGCTCTCTTTGCTAATCTCATGGTAAGTGACAACTGCAATTGTGTTTATTTATCTATTGTATTATTAACCCTATAAAGCCATTCATATCATATATGATACACATTTTCAATTCCGTTTTTCATTTTCAGTTTAATCAATACTTGACCAAAATACTGTTGTATACCTTTGAACACTTCCCCTGTTCACCTTGGACCATACCATTGGCACTTCAAGTACATATCATATATCATACACCAGAAAAGTCGTGTAATAACATATTTTTTGAATTCTTTTTTTTAATATATATTTTGTTATAGGTCTAAATAAAGGGTTCAATTTAAAAAAATTGGAATTTTCTGCCAATTCTTTCATAGTTCAGGCTTTAGGCCTATAGGGTTAACTGCATTTGTATCATTTATTTATTTATTCTTTTTCTTCTGTATTCAGTATATCTCATTGTATTCTAAAAGCCTGACCAGGGACAAAGACTGCAAATTAGCTGAAGCTAGACGTCTTATATACATCACATTTTCCCTTTTTTGTGGCAATGTTGTATGTATCGCCCCTGTCAAATAAAAATTAAATAAAATAATAATAAAATTTGCAATTCATGCCTTAAAAAGCTTGTGTCGGGCCTGCAGCATAGGAGGTGATGCGTTTTACATTTACAGTTTAGTTGGAACCATTCGGAAGGAGAGGAACCGGGTAGCTGGAGTGAGCGGCGATGGAGATCACGGAGAAAAGAGAGGAGAAACTCAAACTCCATCAACAGAAAATCCAAGGAGAAAGACGTCAAAAGTCCGTTCCACACGATTTGATTGACAGGTGATCTCTAGGAAATGCACCACAGAAACACCAAGCGCTTCTCAACAAATATGGGACTAAATCTGAAAAAAAAAAAAAAAAAAAAAAAAAAAAATCTCTAGGTTTACCACCAAGAAAATAAATGTCTTGGAGGTAAAACAAATATAGAAGCTTGTTTTTTCGGGGCGAACGCAGCAGCGGGACGCCAAGATGAGTTTGTTTTTCACCTCATTGATTTTTGAAGGGATGAAGCTTGCTCTCCTGATGGTTTATATTGACAGCAAAACACTGATATAAACACTCATATTGGTTTATACACACACACACACACACACACACACACACACACTGAAAGACATACACAGTGAAAGCCCATGGTTCGCTAATGGAGTTGTCCAGTATCACATAAACCCTTCTACTGTGGCTTGAATGGAGCCAACTTAATTCCAGCAGATTACACACACACACACATTCCTAACACTTAATACACACACATATAAGACACCCCCCTACTGTATACATCCACTCATCCCTACACACACACACACACACACACACACACACGGAGTATAATCCTCTGCTCTGTAAATCCATCTCACAGTATTAGCCTTTTACACCCAGATCCTACAGATGAGAGGCTTTTCCCTTCTCCTCATGGGAAATAAAGTCTCAGTAGCAGCGAACGCAGAGCGAAACGCCACGCCGCTCAGCCCCGCGTCACCGCCAAATGGCATTCTGGGTACTAATGTGAGCCGTGACCCTTTCGCGGCACTTGTCGGTTCAAGCTGTCAGGCGAGCCGCTCCTGTTTGCCTTGCTGGAACTCTGCAGGGATCGCAGCGGCGCCGCGTGATCGTGCATTTAAAAACACCGGTACACCAAGGAGTCGCTCTTCATGCATTTTTCCTGCATCTATTCTGAATTCGCACTGCAGACTGTAAGTGATATTCATGTAATATGAACACTGAAGCATTAGTCTTGAGTAAAATGACAAAAAATTGTTGCATTTGAGGCCAAAACAGACAAGTCTTAGGATTCAAAGGAAATGAGAACAGTCTGCTTTTATTATGTGTACATGGTATGTGCATGTGAAGATTGTCTAAAATGTGTAACATATATTACTGAGTGTATTTTTGCACAATAAAAAGGAAACCATATGACAAAAGGTATTCTCTAAAATACATGGTGTATCACTGTATTTTGTATGCTGTATAAAAGGAATGCTGCATGAAAAAATAAGCACAGGTGTAGTCGCTTTCCACTTTAACAAAAAAAAAAAAAAAAACTCCTGACTTGAAGCTTGAAGCAGTTTTATCAATCGCTTTGGCATTTGCAGTCGCGATAGTGCGCAGAAGCCGTCTTCCATTTCAAACAAGTTTTATCTTTCACCTCTGGCATCTTTCCAAAAGTGTGCAGGAGTTTGACTTTTCTATCACACTTCATACACCTACTGCAGCGTGTCTTGTCCTTCCATGCACATCGACTGCGAAACTGCCAGCAATCATCTGCACAAGTTTCACTGCTGTCATGTGAAAACCCTGTAATTCCAGTTTGGTTATTTATTTTCATGTTTTAACTTGAAATTTTAAGCAGCCTGGTCCGATGAGACCCTTTCAAAACCATTTTGGTGAACTCTAAAATGCACAGTGCTAAACCTAAAAACATTTTCTCTGATCTGAAAAGTTTTTCACTCAACAGTGGCAACAGAAACGAAGCCACTGAGGAGATTTCATCCAAACCAACACCGCAACACTGCCACTGCACGCAGCTCAGAGCTCGGTGCGAGCTCCAAGTTGCATCAGCCCTGTTGACGCTGCCAAAGTTAGCCTGCGCTTTATTGCAGCTGACGGGGAGAGACCTGACCAGTGCTCCCTTCAGCCCTCCAGGACCGAGCGACTAATGAAGCCTTTGCTGGGAGCGCCCCGGGCTGCCCTCGCCTCGGCCGAAGCAGCAGAGGTATTTGCATGTGCTTTCCGAGTGTCAGCTGCAGCGCTGCTTGGCACGGCGCTCGCGTTCCCCGCTGCTCCACCCAGCACCGAGCAGCCGACCCGGGAGGAAATACCAACGTGCGCTGCTAAAACAATGTGGTTTTAATCTGTTAGGAGTGTGGGCCTGCACAACTACAACTCGGTTTCTCTCCCTCTCCCTCAGCAAGGGAAGCTCTCCTGCTCTGAGGGGTTTTTTTCCGATGGAAAGTTCTTGAGAAACTTTGTCTATTCCCCTTCCCTTCTTTCTTTCACCAGCTTTCTCTCTTCCTCTGTTGTTCATCGTCTATACCTTTGTTCCTTGTCTCTTCCCTCTTTAATCTCCCTGCCTGCCACTTCGATGGCTCAGTGACAGCTTTCACATGCGACGGTCGCTAATGGACTCCCAGACAGCGCGAAGCCGCGACGTGGGAACACAGAAACTCCCTTAACCTCGACGCCTCGCTCTTCATCCTCCAGGCCTCAGCCCAAATCAAACATGGCTGCGGCCATTAATATTTTACCACCGGTGGAAAAGAAGAAAGCCTCGTCTCAGGTTCGGACGGAGCGGCACAGCGGCAGCCGGCAGACGCTGGAAGTGGGCAGATGATTAAAAAGCAGAGACACAGAGCTCTTGGATTCACTCCACTTTCGTTTTTGAAGCCGTTTGTTCGTCGGCGTTGGATAACCGGGCGGACAAGCAGTCGCAGTGACCCGACAGACCCCGAAGGCTTTCAGTAAAGAAATGTGTGAACTTCAATTGAAAAAGCAGAGTTACTTTTTTCCCCTCTCCTCACCGCAGTATAATAAGCGAGGGTGGTGGCAGCCTTTCGCAGCCATTTTACGACTGAAAGAGAAACTGTCTGGGGTTCAGGCGTTTTCTGTCTTCCTCCCTTCCAAGCTGTCATCTCACATAAACAGAAGTCACAACACCAGCATAAACATACATTATGAAGCAGCAAAATATACGACTCCCACCGTTTTCCGTGCTTCAGCCCAACACATAACCCAGTTTCTATAAACAAAATAAAATTTAAAAACAAAGGAATGCAGGGCAGCGAGCGAGAGGGGGAGCAAAAAAAAAAAAAATCCCATTTCATGCAGTTCAGATGACATTTAAAGCCTTTCTTCCCCGTCTGCATCTCATTTCTGCAGAACAGAACAACATTCAATCAAAGTCCACAACAACTGCAACAGCCTGATGTGACCGCTGGAGCAGCTCTTTAAAAAATCTGATTTGAAAGAGATACTCCTGTAAAGGGAAGGTCACAAGTTCAAAAGACACTGCTCACCCAGGGCAAATCGCTAATAAAAACATCTTAATCTTAATCTTTATCTCTATAAATGCCTAAATAATAACTGAATATACTGTTGATGCAAGGAGAGCTCACACTCACAAACAAACACTGCAAAAACTCAAAATCTTACCAAGATTATTTGTCTTATTTCAAGTCAAAAATGTCTTATTTCTAGTCAAAATATCTCATTACACTTAAAATAAGACATGATCACCTCAGAAGTAACTTGTTTTTAGACAATTGTCTCTTGTTTCAAGTGAAAATTTGCTTGTTTCATTGGCAAAATTTGTTTCTTGTTTCTAGCTAATTTTCACTTATTTCAAGTGAATTTTCACTTTTTCCACTGGCAAATTTTGCCAATGAAACAAGCAAAAATTGTCTAAAAACAATTTATTTCTGAGGTGATCATGTCTTATTTTAAGTGTAATGAGAAATAAGACATTTTTGACTTGAAATAAGACAAATAATCTTGGTAAGATTTTGCGTTTTTGCAGTGAATAAATAAAAAAATCTTCAAATGTCTCTGTTTTCTTCTGCATCTAAATCACTAAAGAGATGAAGTAAAGTTAAAAAAAAAATTGCAAACTGCTTTGGGTTTAAGTCGTCTATTGTCAGCGTAAAGGAGTCCTGATTGAAGATGTTTCACAATTCAATTGACATCATTTTGAATAGATTTGAATTTAAAACAATGTAAAGTTTCCCTTTGGTGAATAAAATCCCAGCAGCAGACTCTGGTAAGTTTGTCTGCTCTGTCAGTCTGCCAGCCCCGCGCTCCTCTGATGTAAAAATACACTCGGCTGGTAAAATAATACAAGCAGGTACGAACAACATTCATTCATTCACTGACAGCGACGCAAACGATAACAATACTGACTTTATGAATGAATTTTATCACAACAAAAGACTCCCACACAATGTCCACTTCACTTGCAGTCGGAGATATATTTTTAAATTAAATTCTTGTCTTTTTGTATCTGTTTACAGGATTTTTTTTTTATTTTATTTTGAAGTTGAACCTCGAAAGCAGCGTCTCAGTGTCTGAGAAAAAAACAAAATGTAAACTGAAGCTAAAGTTTGTTACGACTCAAAGTTGGATTCTGTCCCGAAACTCTAAATTCCCGAGTTTGGATCCCAGCCACGGATACTGCAATCCCAGAAGCCTTAGCTACGCTTCAGCTGGATCAGGAGGTTTCACACACACACACACACACATACACACACACACACACACACACACACACACACACACACACACACACACACTTTCTCTCAACCACCTGCACCAGCATCAAACTCACCAACACATGCTAATTTCATCCGCATACAAAAACCCATCTACTCATCCTTCACACCTTAAACCCACGTAAACCACACACACACACACACACACACATACACACACACACAGCTGGTATTAAACCACCTCTGGTGACCCTGGTCGTTCCAAGTGTACAGATTGAGTTTCCACAGCATCTGTGCCGGCCACATGTGTGTATCTAACATGGCTAATATGGCTAATCCCTGAGCTCACACACACACACACACACACACACACAGGCAGGCAGACATACGTACGGACAGACAGACAGACAGTGGATGTTTATATCTGCAGCGGTGGGCGGTCAGGAGCATCCAAATCCCGGTTTGACCCGCTAACAGAGAATGGAGCAGCTGGCGGCTGCAGCCTCTCCTTTCACAAAGATGCTGCTGTGTTTTATTGGACGACACACACACACACTTCCTGCCAAGCAATCCGATTAGTCGAAAACGCTTTCCAGCCCTGCTGATAATTCCCATAATGCCCGATTATTGGTACTTGGGCGGTAGATTGCACCTAAACGCATCACTGTCCTGTCCGTAATCACAGAACAAGATGTCCTGCTGTGTGTGAGAGTGTGTGTGTGTGTGTGTGTGTGTGTGGGTAGTTATATGAAGAGTTTATGTCAGTGTGTGCTGGCATAAGACAATTTCCTGAGCATTAACTGTACCGGACAATTAAAGCGGTCTGGATTCTGCAGAGAAAATGTGCACAAACATCACATGATGGCATTTAGCACACAGGTTTTTGCCTTCAGTTCTCATTGACACACACACACACACACACATACACACACACACCTATAGACACCTATACATCCCAGTCTCCCACTGCACACACACCTGTTTGCCCTGCCTCGCCTCTTTCAGTCTCTCTCTCCGTGGCAATACGGACAAAATCAAATATCACTATATCTTGGACCAAATACCTCAATACTGATATTGTGATGACACTCTGTTAGTGCTTTTTTTTATCATTCTAAATTTCTATTTCCCTTTTTTATTGACTGTTTTTATTGTTTTAAATTGTGTCTTGTTGCTTTTAATGTTTCTGTAAAGCATTTTGAATTACCTTGTGTTGAATTGTGCTATATAAATAAACCTGCCTTGCCTTTTGTTTGATATTTACACACAAGATTTCTGCTAAATAATCATCAGCAATGTGGATATGATGACCCAGCAGGTAATAAGACAAATAATAAAACAGCCAGAACAAGTCAAGATCGCATTTCTTTACTGGAACGCAGCCTTTAAAATATCACGATATTACAAAATCTGAAATCCCAGACGAGATCTAATTTCAAATCACGATATCGATCAGGTATCTGAATGACACTTTGTTTGTTCAAAACTCAGCCGTGGCGAGGCGTTTAAGGTACCATGAAATGACCGAATTTTGACACCCAGCTGCACTAACCTGTGTGTGAATGTTAAACCCTCAGTGGGTCGAGGTATGTTTGGGCGGCCGGTGATAAACATGCGTGTGGGAGAGCAGCTGCTCTGAGAGGCTGTTTCTCTGTAATGTTGTTTCTACCCCTCCTCCTCCTCCTCCTCCTCCTCCTCCTCCTCCTCATCATCATCACCACCAACTCTTCCTCATTTACATTTAGATGAGCCCATTAGGATCCAGACCCCCCCCAACACACACACACACACACACACACACACACACACACCATAAACCTCAGTGGTACACTTTGGAAAAAAAAAAAAAAAAAAAACAGGAGGAAAATAATAAAGTCCAGGCAGATGGGAGGGGAGGAGAAATGAGGTGAGAGGAGGTGACGGATGGGAGAGTGTGTGTGAGTGTGTGTGTGTGTGTGTGTGTGTGTGTGTGACCAAAAATAGACTGTAAAACACTTGTTGCTCTGTATAAACAGCTTTTCTCCTCTTTTCCTCCTTCTGGCTTGCTCCTCCTCTCTCTCAGCTCTCTTCCTCCTCCTCCTCCTCCTCCTCCTCCTCTTCCTCCTCTCCCACTGCCAGCTGCTATTTCAAAAAGTGGCAGCTGGATTCCCACCTCCACCGACCTCAATTTCAGAGCGGGAGAGAGAGACTGATCCCGGTCGACAAGACTAATACGTCGCTAATGAAGACGGACAAATGAGAGAGAGACAGAGGAATGAGGACGAATGAAGCCGTCAACGATAAAAGAGAGAGAGAGAGAGAGAGAGAGAGAGAGAGAGAGAGAGAGAGAGAGAGAGAGAGGAACTGATAGAGTCAACGGGACCATGAGGAGCAACACACACACACACACACACAGAGACAGGAAGTGCAGGACGGTGTGTGTGTGTCCGTTTGCGGTGCTACACATGACACCGTGCACGTGTGTGTCCTCTCTGACACAAAATGGCAGATAAATCCTGATTAATGAGCACAAAGAGCCACTGAGGTCAAAGGTCACACCCGGAGATAACTCAGAGCCGTCCACAGCAGCTGAGAGCACACACAGGCCTCACACACTCTGACCTCTGTGTGTGTGTGTGTGTGTGTTTCTCTGCATGTCTACTGAAAGCCTTGTATCTCCAAAATGTCAACTTTTGAGGAGGAAAAACAGATGTGTGCTCACATTCATGAGTATTTTCATTTTATTCATTAGCTTTTAAAATTAGACCATAAATTGATAATAATAACTCATACTAATTTAAAATAAATTTACATAAAAGGCCAAAAAAAAAACAAAAAAAAAAACAGTAGAATATATTCTTAAAGTATAGAAGTATCTGAAAGATCTGACTTGATAATCTGAAGGATTATATTTTAATCCTACAGATAGTTATTTATTTATTTTATTTCTATTTTTTTTTTTTTTTAAGTTTTTTTGGCTTGTTTTCTTTTTTCTTTTTCAAAGTTAATGATAATCTTGTAATTTTAAATATAAAATATATATTTCTTGAAATTCTTTACAATTTTTGCCTAATTTTCTGGTCATATTTTTGCGATTTCCTTGTAGATTTTTATTTTTTACATCATATTCTGGTCATTTAATTGTACATTTTTTTTCTTAAAAATGTCTTGTAATTGTTCTCTCCTTTTTTATTTTATTATTTTTTGGATCATATTTTGAAAGAGTGAATTTATCCAGGTTTCAAAGGGTTAATTTAATCATGAAAAAAATCCCTAAAACATAAAATTAGGAGGGTTTCATCAACAGCAGTGATCTGTAAAAGAACCTCTCCTGTGTCTCAAACTGCAGCCACTTGCTTTACAAGAAGTGTTAGTCACACTCTTCATATGTGTAATGCTCATATGTGCATGTGTGTGTGTGAGACTGCATTATGTAAAACAATCATCTGTGAAAGTGCCATTCACAGATTTATGTGCGCTGAGCTGATGTACGATCCCTCCCAGGACATTCAGCCCTTCAGTATGAATATCATGACGGTCCCGCTGGAAGCCGGTGCTGCTCACCTGAACGAAGAGGCCAATCTGTTTCATTGAGGTGCGGCTCACATCGCGCTGTTCCGCCTGTAAATCTCAGAGAGCGCCAACAAACGGCTGCGCAGGATCCATCACCGTTTCGGAGGAGCGACGGCAAAAAAGAAATATGTCCTTTAGGGCGTGTGATTTGCAAAATTTTTTGCAAACTTTCCACAAAGGATTGCTTCATTATTGCTTCTTCCTCAATGACAAATCCATAATTTCTGTGAGGCAGGGAGTTCATATCACACCGTTAAATGCAAAAACAGTTTTATGATTCATGATTTACGTCCTAGGGCCAGATCATATTGTCTCACAGGCCGTATCCTGGCCCTCAGACCTTATTTTGCTCATGTGCGCTGCAGATAATACTCTGTGCTCTCAACAGAAACCAGCATTGGTTGTCGGACCGCCTGCACTTCCAAAGGGACAATTTCCACCTCAAGAAATCAGGATCGATTGGTCTGGCCTGGCATCCCTTTACACAAAGTTTAGAGATCCATTACGGGGCCTGGAAGCCAGTTTCATCTGGGGGTACAGGACCCTGAGCTGGAAGACGGATGTGTGTGTGTGGCATGGACAGCTTGGCACACACAGACGCTAAAAGAGGGAAATCCTTGTGGAAAAAAGAAAGAAAATTGCGAATCTTCTCACAAAATTATGCGCTACAATAGATCTCCAGTTACACTCGATTATTCTGCTGTCACTCTGCAATAAAACGTGGCTGATTTAACTCGAAAGATTATTAAATACTCCCTAAAAAGTTATCACAAAGCTTCCAGCACAGATTCTCAAACTCACAAACCACCTCACCGCACGCCGGCACACACAATTCCCCCGTCAAGCCCCTCTTCCATCAAAAGCGCCGCCGACAGAAAGATGGATCCTTCTTGATATTTGGAAGGAATCAATGGGGGGAAAAGGAGAGGAGCTATAAAGTTGAGTTATAAGGGCTGGCTTGGCTCCAGGCGGGAAACGAGCGCTGTTTCAATGTCGCAGGGAAGGTGTAAAACCTGAAGAAGACCCCAGACACAAGAGCCGGAGTCGAGGACGCATAATGAAGCCTGAGAGGAGAGTGGGTGGCTGGGATGTGAGGAATAAAGGTTAGTGCGCTTAGAAATCTCTGTCTTCCTTCTCTGTTTCTTGTGGCATTTTCACACCCAGCTGGTGCACAGCAGGTTTGTCAAATAGTCATAAAACGATGGGTTGGACCAAGATGTGGACCGGTACCTTTCAAATAAAGCTGGTAATACCCAATGTTTTGCGCTGATATGAATATTTTTTTGTTTTTCATGTCAAAAATGTCAACAACTGGACACCAAAAGTCCGATGAAACCCAGGACCCAGGACCATTTTTAAATGTTATTGATCTGGACTGTATCCAAGATATGTCCTGAAGATGTGTCATTCATCCATATTTGACCAGATATATGCTAATAAAACTCTGAATATGCATTGGAAATGGGTAAATCATTACAGATAAGACTTACAGTCATACATGAACTGGTATATCTGAACATACCACAGATACAATCGGTATTCTAGGAAATTTGAGTGCAACAGCATCAAGGGTACAAGCGTCTACACATCAAGACGGGCTCCATTCATTCAAATTTTGAGCGCTGATTTTGATTGGTTCTCGTTTGAATTTGCACCGCCTTTCTGTCTGCCAATCAAGTCAAAGCGCATCGCTCTCAGCAGCCGGTCGGCCAGGCCTGAGACCGGCCGACCGCGTCACGACGGTGAAGAAGAACCTGAAGAATTTTTCATAAAATTTTGACAATAGTCAGTGTTTTGAGGTTTCCATTACCTGGTTTAGAATCATGTTTTTAAGATTTTTCAGCTACATTGTCCGGATTAAAACATTTGTTAGGAAAGTCATCAAAAAGTCATCAAATGTAATAAGTGACATTATTCGATGATCTAATGAAAATAGTTACATTACTTATTACATTTTTATCAGTGTAATTAGTAATATGTAACCTATTGGAAATGGGTAAATCATTACAGATAAGACTGTAAGTCCCAATGTTTTGCGCTGATATGAATATTTTTCAGCTTTTTCATGTCAAACATCCATAAATTTCCAAGTATTCAGGTTGAGAAAAGCCTTTAAAACATCACTGAGACAACTGGACACCAAAAGTCCGATGAAACCCAGGATATCTGATTTTTAAATGTTATTGATCTGGACTGTATCCAAGATATTTCCTGAAGATGTGTCATTCATCCATATTTGACCAGATATATGCTAATAAAACTCTGAATATGCATTGGAAATGGGTAAATCATTACAGATAAGACTTACAGTCATACATGAACTGGTATATCTGAACATACCATAGATACAATCGATATTCTAGGAAATTTGAGTGCAACAGCATCAAGGGTACGAGCGTCTACACATCAAGACGGGCTCCATTCATTCAAATTTTGAGCGTTGATTTTGATTGGTTCTCATTTGAATTTGCACCGCCTTTGTGTCTGCCAATCAACCCAAAGCGCATCGCTCTCAGCAGCCGGTCCGCCAGGCCTGAGACCGGCCGACCGCGTCATGACGGTGAAGAAGGACTTGAAGAATTTTTCATAAATTTTTGACAATAATCAGTGTTTTGAGGTTTCCATTACCTGGTTTAGAATCATGTTTTTAAGATTTTTCAGCTACATTGTCCGGATTAAAACATTTGTTAGGAAAGTCATCAAAAAGTCATCAAATGTAATAAGTGACATTATTCGATGAACTAATGAAAATAGTTACATTACTTATTACATTTTTATCAGTGTAATTAGTAATATGCAACCTATTGGAAATGGGTAAATCATTAAAGATAAGACTTACAGTCATACATGAACTGGTATATCTGAACATACCATAGATACAATCGGTATTCTAGGAAAATTACTGAGCTTGGATATTTCCAGACATGACATGAAGTCATATAGAACACACAGCATATGGCAAAAATACTATCTATCTGGTATCCTAGTATAAAATATATCTTAACGATGAGTCCCACTGTATGCATCAGAAATGGTCTGTATTTTCCACAGAATCTCTGAGATATCCAAACATAATATTTTTGGACTCTGGCCCTTTTCACGCAGATCTAAATCAAATCAGGAGTTTCTTTTGGAGGGGAAAAAAACCGCTCGGACAATGTTCCTCCACCCAGCTGCAGAGAGCAAATCACAGAATCCAGTTTGTACAAATGTCATTTCAAAAAACCTCGAAATCCAGCAGGAAGGGTATCCGATTTATTCCCAGTCCCACTCCTTCGGCAGCGGGACAATGCTTCGTTATACGTGACGACCACAACAGGCTCAGGCGCAACTCCCACAGAAAGGCTGACGGCGAAAGCGAAGCTCGTGTGGGTTTCTCCCCCGAAGAAAATTTGTTTTCTCGCATCAAATTCTGACCAGTGAAGGAAATTACTGCTCCCACGTGGCGCTGCTTGATAAAGTATGGCCCACTAGGAATTTTTGTCTTGTGAAACCTCCCCAAACCAAAGCATAAATTCAGCAAAGGAGGCACTCGTCTCAGTTTCGGACCGCGGCAAACAATGAAAAGGACTTTATCCTTACAATGTCCGCCTACTGCCCGTTGAGAACGGACGCTGCAGCAGCGGATTTGATGATCAAAGACAGTCCGAGGCTTTCTGTCGGGATCGTAAATGGGTGTCAAAGCCTTATTTAAGCCATACTTATGTGCAATAACCTGTGCAATAATCCATAACCTGTGCAATAATCCATATTCAATACCATACTTAGGTGCAATAACCTGTGCAATAATCCATATTCAATACCATACTTAGGTGCAATAACCTATAGTGCAATAACTCCTGTCCATGTTTGCACTTGTACATATATTTTTTCTTTCTTTCTTTTTATTCTATATATATTTATATTTATATTTATAATCCTTTCTTTATTTTTCTTGACTAACTGCTCTTTTACTTTACACTTTGAGTGGGAGTTGTTATTGTAACGTAAAGTAATTTCCCCCTGGGGATCAATAAAGTATTCTGATTCTGATTCTGATTCTGATTCTGATTCTGATTATCTTACACTGGAAACCTGAAAAAATGACAACTAACCGGCCCTTTTTCAAGTTTAGCTCTATCAGTTTGAACTGTTCTGACTGTCATTGTAAAATAAAGGCTTTTACACTGCAGCTTTCACAACAGTCACAGTGTAAAAGATCCTGCGAGTGTGACCCTTTAACTCCCCGGTGGCGAGAACAAGAGCTTCACCGCGGCTGTTGTTGTTCTCCATAATGAACGGAGTGGATCTCGCCCAGGAAAAACAACACGATTTCAAGCCGCAACCCAAAGGTGATATAATATTCTGGAGGCTTATCGATACTGGATTCCAGCCTTCTTACTTCAAAACCGGTGGAACTACTTTTCTTCCGGGAACTGCCACAGCCTCACAAACAAACGGCGAAGGAATATGGGCGGTACGATTAGAAGATTATCATTTCGGCGAAGAACGTTCTAGGGAAGGAGCTCGCGCGTCAAATTTGGTAGCAAACGTCACGACAAGAACCCGAGGTGTCACTTCCAAGAGCCTCGGACCGTAAGAGTGACAAGCAAAATCAAAAAAATAAAAAAAAATAAAATAAAATAAACTGTCAGCGATGCCAGTCAACCGAGCGCCACGAGACGAATCATGACCGTCATCACCATCATCACCACGGCCGCTGACATCATGACTGACAGCCAATCACAGGCTTCCTCATCCCCTCTCCTATATGCTGCTGTCATTTAACTTCACACGTGAGCTGGGAAGAAGAAGAAGAGGAGGAAAAAAACAGAGGAGTGGTTCAGATTTCATTTCATTCTTCTATGTGTAAAGTGCCTTGGAGGCTGTTGCCTGCCTGCTTCCCTCCCTGCTCCCTGCTGTGTGTGTGTGTGCATGTGTGTGTGTGTGTGTTCATATTTGTGTGTGTACACTCTTTTTGTTTTTTTATCCTCTCTCCCTTTCTCTCGTTCAGAAAATAGTCTCAAGATTTTGGGTTTCCAATATGGATTTATCCTGCGGGGTCGCTCAGGGCTTTTCCCATGAGGCACTGCTGCACAAAACGAGGGAGAGTGAGAGTGAGAGAGAGAGAGACAGACAGAGAGGGGAATAGAGAAAGACAGGCACACCCACACACATTTGGCAGGTATTCGCTTCTATTTATTTTCCTTTTTTTTTTTTTTTTTTTTTGTGATGAATTGCTGTTGAATTCGGAGCCTTTTGGCAGTGCAGCTCATGCAACATTCATGCCAATCAGCGCTAATGAATTGAATTCAATTGAGAGGGGGAGGCAGTGAGTGATGCAGCAAAAAATAGGTGCAGCAAGCGAGACACACACGCACACACATGCACACACACATACACACACACACACACACCATGACTGCCCGCACCATAACAACTTGCCTCACAGCAGCTGGTCCATTTCATGCTCAGACAAAAATCAGACCGATCGATGGAGGAGAGAGAGAGAGATGTGGGAGAGAGAGAGAGCAAGAGAGAGAGAGAGAGAGAGAGAGAGAGAGAGAGAGACAGGGGTTCGGTGCGGCAGCCGTCATGATTTGTGGCGCGTTCCCCACAGCAATATGTTCCAGCCTCGTCCACCAAACCAAGACGCATACTGATGAGCCACAACAAAACGGCTGCAGACGCTTTCCATCTGGGAAGAAAGCGCTTTTCTGTCGAACGCTCGGCGCAGAATATCACGCTGTCATTATCACGGCGGCCCCGCGCAGCCCAAACAGACGTTTTAACTCTCCCCTGTCAAGCTGAGACTTCCCATAAACTCTGCACAGTTCAAACAGAGTGTCTCGCACTGTGGAGCCGCTCCCCCATCCACAACCATGCAATTAAACTACATAAATAAATGTAACTGAGAAACAAGATGCAATTCAATTAGTTACTAATGAAAATGAAAGGGTTACATCGGAATATGATCTTTTTGGTATATATTTGAGTGCAACAGCATCAAGGGTACGAGCGTCTACACATCAGGACGGGCTCCATTCATTCAAATTTTGAGCGTTGATTCTGATTGGTTCTCGTTTGAATTTTGCACCGCCTTTCTGTCTGCCAATCAAGTCAAAGCGCATCGCTCTCAGCAGCCGGTCCGCCAGGCCTGAGACCGGCCGACCGCGTCACGACGGTGAAGAAGGACTTGAAGAATTTTTTTATAAAATTTTGACAATAATCAAGTGTTTTGAGGTTTCCATTACCTGGTTTAGAATCATGTTTTTAAGATTTTTCAGCTACATTGTCCGGATTAAAACATTTGTTAGGAAAGTCATCAAAAAGTCATCCAATGTAATAAGTGACATTATTCGATGAACTAACTAAAATAGTTACATTACTTACTACATTTTTATCAGCGTAACTAGTAATATTACCACTTCAGAGGCAGCCTTCCTAACATTGTCAATAACTTTCTCTTTCTTTGCTGTTTGATATTGATTAAGGTGAAAAAAAAAAAAAAAAAAACACTGAAAGACAACTGACTGGCTTGGAGTTGTAAATGTCTGTTTAAATTTATTCGTCTATTTATGTTTCGCTGCTTGTAGGTTAAAGTCACAGGTTCAAGTTTTTGTGTTATGAAATGTCCAGTAAACTCACAGCCACAGCTGCATGTTTTTTTTGGGGTTTTTTTCACCTTTGAATCACATTGACGTTACTGACGATGCTAAAATCAATGCCAGACTTTGGTAGTGAAATGGTTAACCTGACGTGTTTTTCAGTCAGTCCCCACACCTGTGCTAAAACCTGACAAACACACGCTGTGAGGCAATCTGTTCAGCACATTGTTCATGTAGAGCACGCTGCTTTCATGTGTCAGCATCATGCAGATTTTTAGTCAAATTTGACTCTTTTCAGTCAGTTCACTGTCAAACTGAATGTGAAGCAGCAGACAGAGAGAGAAATTCAGTCTTTTTCATCTTTCAGGAGAAATTCTGCAGAGTTGTTCTGGGTTTCCGCTCACCTTAACACTTTGCTCACAGCTCTTTTGACCTTCGTTCTCCCTGCAGGTGAGAGCGTCGACTAAATGACGTTTTATTTCTGCACGCTGCGCTGAATGCAGCGCAGGTAACCGTCAGGTGAGACAGAGCAGCAGCTGAGCCGCGCTGACGGGGTCGCTGGGCTGATTTATGTTTGCACAGGTGAGACAGGACACGCCCACCTGAGCCAGACTCACCTGGGAAACCTGCTGTCCAGCCAAAACACCTCACCTGCATAGTCATACGCAGTAACTCTACTTCAACTGCTTAAGCGTATACTCATTTACACTACTAGGATTACTACTACTACTTCTGATACTATTGCCATCATTATTTCTAGCAGTAGTACTAGCAGTATCACTACAATTTCTACAATTATCATACTACAACTCCTGCTATTAGTACTATAAATTTCACTATCAGTACCACCATTACTACTACTGCTTATACTGCTACAGTACAACTACTACTATTGTTACAACTGCTACTGGTTCTGTTATCACTGCTACTGCTATTACCACTACTACTACTACTACTACTACCACTGCAGATGGCATTACTACTACTACTACTACTATTACTACTACTACTAATGGCATTACTACTAGTATTATCATTATTATTACTATTATTTCAAATATTACTACTATTAGTCTTAGTACTGCTTAGTAGTATTACTACTGCTACTACTACTTATACTGCTACAGCACAGCTACTACTATAAATACAACTGTTGCGCTACAACTTTTACTATTACTGGTATTACTGCTGCAACTACTAGCACTTGTGCTGCTACTACTTGTACTCTTAATTCAACAGTAATTACTACTTCTACTGCTTGTAAAACAACAACTACTATTATTATTACAAATATAACTACTATTAGTATTACTTCTACTACTATTACTACTACTACAACTACTGCAGATGGCACTACTACTACTACTACTACTATTACTACTGCTACTACTAATAATAATAATGGCATTACTACTACTATTATTATTATTACTATTATTTCAAACATTACTACTATTAGTTTAGTACTTCTATTTCTGCTTCTACTTTTACTATTATTGCAACTGCTACCACAACTATTACTGCAACTGTTATTACAACCACCCCTGCTACTAGTACCATCGCTTCTACTACTACTACTACTACTACTACATGTACCACTACTACAACAGGAGACAAGGTTGTATCTAATTATCTGTCACTGATATTATGGATTATAAAATAAAATATAATGATGGGAAGCAGAGTGTTATTAGCGTGGAAACAGAAACGTACCATTCTCTCTGAAGGGCCGGCTCACTGATGAGTTTTACTGCTTTGACATATTAGCCTAACTATGGCTTTTGATGGGGGGGTTCCCTTATAAACGTTTGAGCCAGCGCTGCTTTAAACTGTTTTTAATTCTCAGATTTACACCAGAAGTTCAATTAAACCACGAACGAGGAAAATATCCGTCCGTGGCTATATTTTCATATGTCTGTGTATTTATCTCTATTTAGTTGTGTATATATATTCATTCCTATTATGTAAACTGTCCAGACAGCCCAGGTGTGTGTATGTGTGTGTGTGTGTGTGTGTGTGTGTGTGTGTTACATATGTGTGAAAACAGGATGCAGAAAGAGAGAGAGGGGAACTGAGGATTTGTGGTCACAGCCCAGTCAGCCCACAGACATCCTGTAGGGATAGAAAGCACACACACACACACACACACACACACACACACACACAGATACATGTTGCCACGTTCATAAACACACACACACACACGTCTTCGCAAAACATGCTGATGTGCCAAGGAGAAAAAAAACACACACACATACACACTCCTGTGGCTATATGTTGACAGGCTAACATGAAGAACCCCACACACACACACACACACAGCCTGACCTCAATCCTCCACCCCCGGTCACACACTGGGGACGGTAAAGGCTGGAGACCAACCTCAACAATAGCCTACAATTCCCATAATCCCACAGGCAGACAAGACAGAGCGTGTTGAACCAGTGGACATTACTAAGCAACAGGATAACCTCTCATTTTACACCGGAGCGCCATAAAAACCTTATTTTGGCATCGTGTGGCGTAGACTGCATAACAAAAGGCGCTGGTTAGGATCAAATTAAGTTCAACCGCTGCTGCTTTTAGGTTTGGGCAAAGGCTGAAGATGTGTGTGTGTGGGGAAAAAAAAAAAACACATACACACAGACACACTTTATGGACACGTTTATCTAAACCACCTTGGAATACAATGACCTACTCAGCTCGGTTTAGTTTATTTAGATTTAGCAGAGTTTAGCTGAACTGACTGTTCTGTTTTGTTGGACAATTTCAAATCACTGAAGATAAATAAAATAAGATTAAATTTAAAAAGGTCAAAGATCATCTCGTCCTTTATAACTACAAAGCATTATCCAAGAAGTTTTTAAGCTTGCTTGGCGCAGCTAATTTTGGGCGGGATAATTATGCATTATTTGGGGGATTTCAGGCAAAGTCTGCGATAAGTAGCCGAGTGTTAATTTCAGAATAAATAATAACACAGGATTGACATGATCGGCTTTGGAAAATGAGCTTGAAATGTTCTGGATATCCAGGAAAATGTCAAAGCTGCCGACCCTCTCATGTATAATGCCTCTGTTGTGGTTTTATGACCATTACTTGGTGTATAATAATATTATGAAGTGTATTTCTTTGATTTTGGCTTCAGAGGAAAGCAGTTGTTGAAAGACGCCAGCTGATGGAAACTCATTCATAATTCTAGTTTCGGGTTCAAGTTTTGGCAAAATTCTCTCACCTGCTGAGTTTTGTTTTTTCAACCAAAATAGCCGGTACAAAGAAAAGCGAAACAGAGCGCAGTGTAACTCGGATAATCCATAGGAAGCCAGATGACTTCAGTGGAAAAGTGTTTCTCCAGCGCACAGTCCATAAAGGAGAGTTAAAGCGCCATTAAAGCAGTGTGAGAGTCACGCAGGCTTCGCCACATGGAGCCGTGCTAGGACCCACCTATGGAAATAATAAACCAATTACTTATGCAAACACACACACACACACACACACAAACACAGACGCGGCGTGCACATACACACGCCGACATGGGAACTTGGAGAAAACCCAGTGAAAATAAAACAGCAGCAGTTTTACTCTGCGGCTCTGACTCAGGCTTGAGTTAAAACTGTGAACTGGGACTTGTTTTTCCAGTGCCAACATCAGACCGGTAGCACGAGCAGAGTTACAGACGCTCTCAAGAGACTGGTAGTGCAGATTTTGACCAGGTACAAGGTGGACAAATGTGGGCTGGGTACCCGAGAGCTGCTGACTAGTTGGCATCCCATACATTTAAAAATACATTTACAATGGTTGGTACTAAAGTGGACCCACTGGAGGAATTTTTTGCAAAAATCTCAGGAGATTTGCACACATAACCTTAAGAAGCTGAAGAAGGATAAACCCCCTCTGGTTTATGCCAAGACTAATAACCCATAAAATTAATTTAACAATTTCAAATGCATGTCTTGAATCTAATGTTTTGAATGAATGAATGAATGAAGGCTTTATTGAATATGTGAAAAAAAAAACAATGCAAAAAACAATACAGAATAGTCGAAACAATAAAACATGTCCAAAAAGGAGTAGAAAGAAGCGTATGCTTATTTAAATCCTACCCCTTCTTCACTACCCGGTAACTACTGTATCAGTGGACTTCCATACAATTTATCCAGATTACAGTTTTTAAACCATATACCCATAAACAAACGTGCTATCATATGATCATTTGTGCATTTTTACCCATAGTAAACATAAATAATGTGAATAAACAAAAGAAATAACAGAGCAAAATAGACATAAATAAATAAATAAATAACAAAAACAAATAAATAAATAATGTTTTGACATTCCATGAACACAAATCATGAAACAGCGGAGCAAAATACTCGTGTATTTTGGGTTATGATGCTGTAAAAGAGTGAATCTACTTTCTTTTCCTTTGAGAATTCAGTAGCAATCACCATCTTTACCACGTCATAACGAGGTGGGTGCCCTCCCCTTTGAAACTGCATCGTGTGCCTCTAACCCGAACCTTAACCCGAACCTTAACCCAAACAGCTCTCACAAGAGGAAGGCACCTCCGCTGGATCCAATCAAGCAAAGACGACTGAAATACTTCTCCGGCCACCCTGACTGACACGCCTGCAGCACACATGTTCCCGCCTTTCCTGACACAAGCTCCGCTCACTGAAAGACAAACTACCTTCACACAGCATTGCTACTGCCTTCACTTTCACAAGATCTACATGATTTCCCATCAAAATCAACTCGTACTTTATTTTGTAAACTCTTTCATGTCAGTAAATAAACTCTATTACTGCTGTTTTTAGTACTACTCCTTTAATTACTGGTTCTGCTATTAGCACTACCCTTTTTTACTTCTGCTCCTGTGATGACGCTGCGATACTACTACTACTGTGGAAGTAGAAAATTCAAATTCAAAGCACTTGTAGTAAATAAAGTGCTTTGACTTTATGTTAATTTTACGCCCTGGAGCCTCGTTTTGGTGCCGTTGCATATTTAGTATGCATGACGCTAATAAAAGCAATCATCACATCATTATTATTATTATTACCGTCACTACAAGTGACAGTAAGTAAAAACACAAATGTGGGCATACGTAACATGCACACAAAAGTCCTCACACGTCTTGACACACACACACTCACATGGAGCATTTAGCTTGGGCCAGCAGGCTGAAAGAGCTGAGGTGGGCAGATCCCCGAGCAGCTCGGCCTGTGTAACCATCCATCACTCTGCCCTGCCACGAGAAAAACCAACAACTTGACCTGCGATGCCTCGGCTTTATCTGCAGCCGAGCAGCTCTGCAGGCCTGTCACCGGCCGGGAGCCTCAGCAGGGGTGTGTGTGTGTGTGTGTGTGTGTGTGTGTAAGGGCAGGGGGGGTCGTGCACTTTGGTATGCATTACACTGACCGCAGAGGGCTGGACTGAGTGCAGAGGTACAGAAACTCTGCGGGCTGGGAAATTAACACGAAGTGGGAATTGGATCTAGCCGGTGAGACAGAGAAAGTGGAACTTCAGCTGTTGTGGCCTGTAGACAAAAAAATCCCTGCAACAGATAATCTATTGTCTGAAACCTTCTTGGCGGTGACGTTTCGGGTCCTGTTGCTCTAATGCTGCATTTTCACATCATCTTTCATGTGAAAATGAATGCAAAGTGGAACAATTCAACTACAGTCTACTGAGTCATTCATTCACTTTCTTTTAGCAAATGAAGTGAAAATGTGCTTTCATGTTATCTATCTGTCGCTCTACCTACCTATCTACCTGTCTATCGATCTAGCCATCTTTGTAGCAAGTTTCCCAAACAGGAAAGTCAAGTTTGAGCTTAACTGAATTAAACTGATTTAAAACTGGAGTCTGTAAGTGGAGCAAAGGCTGCCACAGCATCCCCGATTCCTGAAAAGCAGGCTTTCTGGCAGCGTGAGGTTTTCATTACGACAGTGGCGATAGCGTTCGCTGCCTCTCAGCAGATCTGTAACAGGACCCCGAGGGCTTCGACCGACATCCACCCGCCTCCCCCCCCCCAACCTCCCTCCCCGAGGCGAAGGCAGGAACGCTCTTCCAGCCCCGTCAGCAGCTCTGGCTTTTTGTCGCAGGCTGGACCGAGTCTGCTGTTCTGCAGGAGAAATGTACGGGGGAGCTGTCTGCATTGTGCTGCTATAATCCCTGTATTATATTACATCTATACGTTACACTCCGACAAACCCCTACGCAGTCCCTGGGCACATGGTCTGAAGAAAAGAGTGCATTCTGCTTCTTTTATCTCATGTCATTTGTTATAAACACGTCACAAACTGGACTGACTGCGGTCCAGAGACGCAACCACACAGAATGCAAAGCTGCCTGAATGCACATAATGATGAATTATACTGTAAACGACATACTGCACATGGGCAATTCGACCAAAATGTTCCAATTTGTGAATGATCCTCCGAGGAAACTATTCAAAAACGCAATTAAGTGTTCAGATTACAGATTATTATCATGTTATGGTTTATTGAGTCCAAAGCATACCGACATGGGTGAAATTTAGACCAAAAATAACATTAAAAAACTGTTTATATAAATGAGCATTTAGTCTCTCAAGTATTTTATACAATACACTCTGATGAGATAATGGTTCAAATTCTTCTGTTATGGTTAGAAAATGATATTTTCATATTCATGCCTCAGATGGGTGACGCGTGCCAGCAAAGCACTGCGGGAATACAGAGGCTCCAACTAAACCAAGCCACTAGATGTCAACAGACTTCCAAAAGCAGTGTCAAATTTGTTGTTTTCAGTGGAAAATTGCTTAATGGTCCTTTAATATTCTGCTTTCCTCATATATAATCTGTGTCAGGTGAAAATGTAACCCCCAAAATGTCGATGTTTCCAGCAGCCTCGGTTTTAGAGCTGGGCCGTCGTCCGTTTATCCAAAGTGGTTTGACACCACAAAGACGGTAAAATGTTCTTAATCCACAGGGGGACACGTAATCCTTCAACTGAAGTTAAAACATGAAAATCATCAAAACTGCCTGATGAGATTTTCACATGACAACGGGAATATGTGTAGTCGGATTTTGAGGAAAACAGATTACAACTGTTTTTTAAACCCTGAAGTAACTGGGATTATTTTGGTAGAATCACTCGTATATCTATACTGTATGTCGATATGTAAAGTGAGATGGATTCTACTGTCTAATGTAGAGTTATGGATGTAGTCTGATGTTTATCTGTTTATTGTTTATCTGCCTGTTGTTCCCACAGAGCGCGAGCGTCACACCTCTTCAAGCCGCAGCCTGAACCCACAACATCCGGATCTCACGTCCCGCCGTGACACCGCCAATGACAATATTTACTCCTCCACAATCTGGGCCGCCCACATCTCACCAGCGATTCGACTAATCTGACCGCAGCACGGCCAGAGAGCACCTCCTCGTCCTGGCTGCACTTCAGAGAGTCAGCGGAGGCGAGCGGCGCGAGGGCCGGGCGTCGATTTGTGTCAGAATCTGAGAGCTTTTTTTTTTTTTTTTTTAACGATCAGGCGCCGTTTTGATGCAGAAACGCTGACAAACCGCGGCTGAGACTGGATAAGGATCTGATGAGAAGTCACTGTGTGATTCTCTGGAGTTCACACACACACACACATGCACGCACACACACACACACACACACAGATATGCACAGGAGTCACATGTATTCCCTGCTGTGTATGAGTGCTTGCACACAGATGCACAAACTCACCCCAAAAACACTCAAACACACATTCACACACTGATAATCTATGCTTGTCTTGACAAACACACACACTTGAAACTGGATGCACACACACACACACACACACACACACATAATGCACTTTATCAAGCTCGCATGCGCACACACGCACAAGATTCACATACATTCTCTGCCTTGTCTGCATGCGCGCACACAGATGCACACTCACGCAAAAAACTCAAACACACATTCACACACTGATACTCTATACTTGCCTTACGTGCACACACACACTTGAACGCAGATGCACACACTCCAACTTAATGCACTTTCACCATCCACACCAGTATGTATGTGCCTGCAGCCTGATACAAATGGACAGACACTCAAATATTCAACTCAGACGCAAAAAGATAGAAGTTCTTGCAGCCGTGCACGTACACACACACACACACACACACACACACACACTCCAATGTCCTCATGTGCCCCAGGCCCAACAAGTTAGTTACCCCCTCATCACCTCTAATTAGACTCTCATTTAACTGTTCCGCGATTAGGAGTTCATTCTGTGAAGACGACACCTCGGCGGCTCCATGCCAGTGAAAGCCTTATAATGAGGCTTGTAAAATCACTCATATTCTGTAATAGGAAGCAGCGCTGTCTGAGTCCAAAGTTAACAGAGCGGTTTGAGCACTGTCTTGTCCTCAAATACCCTTCCCACTGCAACACACAGCGCATACACCCGACTCCTTCAGCAGAAAACGAAATGAGAAAAGACAAAAAAAAAAAAACTGCCTCCAGCGTGAAAAATAGAGTAACGGCCCTCAGAGAGACAATGACGTGTCGAGGGAAATGTCCCAGGTAGCGCTGGCTCCGGTCCAGCGTATTAACCTCTGTGTAAACCCTAGGAAACGTACTGTCATTGCACAAGAGTATGATGCAGCTCCTCTCTGATGCATAATGTTTTTAACAATACAAACATCATTATATAAAGGATTATGCATCACTGTGGGCTTACAGTACCTTTTCTACGGGTTAGTGCACAGCTTAATATGCCAGAATGAGCCCCTGGTGAAGTGCTACCATCACTGCTGCAGTGAAAAATAAAAAGTGGGTACAGCGTGAATTATTTAGTGATCACCATAAGGCAAAAAAAAACACCAATATAAACAAAAATAATCTCGATTTTTAGCGTATTCATTTGTTTTTCTGACTTATCCTCTGCCCATATAACACAGGGAGTCAGTCAACACTACACACATGATGTATTCCTAACAAAAAAGAACTATATTTATCCTTTAATACATTTTTCGAGGGGAAATGCACTCACACATATCACAGCAAAGCTACAAGCCCCTATGGGAAGATTACTGCATTATGATCGTGATAGTATACAAAGTAAAATTACCACTGAGGTCATGATAATCTCATTATTAAGACCCACAGGCGCTCTGTGAGTCCCTATAGGAATACTACAGGAATATGGAGGTTTTATTTTACTATGAATATTCAGAATTTACTCCATAAAGACCTATGTCAGCCGATCCAGCCTAGAGCCTACAGGCAGATTATCGTGTGAATGAAAAGGTGGGTAAGTTATCCTGCAAAGTGAAAAAGTGGGTAAACTGAGTTGAGGTGGGTTGACGCTCGCTAAATCCCTGCTTCCCGTATCTTCTGCTCTGTTCTGTATCCTTCAGCCGCAGCAGCAGGATGGAGATGAGAGGGCAGATACACCTGCTGCATCACGATGACGGGTTAACGCCTCGGGGGCAGATTAGCCTCGCTCGCTGTCGTTTGCAGCCAAATCTGTCCATCTAAAGCCGGCCCCCGTCAGAATGGAAAATGGGCCGGAGCAGGAAATCGACTCCCGGCGGCAAGGTCACCAGCTAGCAGCCGCGCTGAGAAAACACCTGAAGCTTGGAGGCCGGGAATCCCAGCCTTGTGAGCGAGTGGGGCCGAGGCGGTTTAGTGCCTGTGCTTCCTCTCTCGTGTGTGTTACAGTGGAAGAGAACACTGCTACATGTTTACTTATTCATTCACATTGTTATCCCGTATCCCCACTCATGTGCATTGCACTTTCTCTACATCTTGGCTGAGTACGCTCTGACAAAGGCTTTTGTTAACCAGATGTAGCCGTCAATAAAAACATGGAATTACAACCACTTCGGTAGAGTTTTTTTTTTTTTTTTTAAAAAAGTGCCACTCGTTCCCTAATAAAGCTCATATCCAAGCTCATCGAATGGATTCATAGTTAAAGGAGAGCTCTAACGTTTTGGGCAAAATCCCCTTTTTCCGACTTACTCAGACTAAGACAAGATATTCGATACCATTTTCACCTCTGTACGTCCAGCGGTTCAGTTCCTATGAGTAGCATTTTGTGTTAGCTTAGCATAAAGACTAGATGTCTATGGGAGTCGTTAGCCCTGGCTCCATCAAAGTGGAAAAAATGAACTTTAAAGCAGGATAAATGTGTTCAGCAGTTACAGTTCCAACTATCTAACTTATCCTGAAATGACTAATTAAAAAAAAAAAAAAAAAAAAAAAAAAAACGGTGTTGGTGTAAGGTTTATTTATTCATTTTGACAGAGCTGGGCTAACAGCTACCATAGACTTCAAGTCTTTATGCTAAGCTAACACAAAATACTATCCATGGGAACCAAACCACCGGATATACAGAAGTGAAAATGATATCAAACATCTGGTCTCAGTCTGAGTGTGTCAGAAAAAGGGATATTTTGCCCAAAATGCTGGAATATTCCTTTAAGAGTTAAATGACCTCAAATATAGTCGCGTTTGCAAATGCTGGTAGGTATTTTGATGTTAGCATGTTTGTTTTCTTTCTTTATTGGCCAGATAAGATACATGTTTTCTGCTGACATTTCTGAGCTCCCATCTTTGCAAAAACTTGTAATATTTAGCTTTTTAAGGTTTTGGTGCCTTCAAACTTGTGAAGGTTTGGCTGGTTCATCAGCAAAACCTTAAGGAAGAGGCTATCCAAACTAAAGTCTAAGCTTATTTTCATGGTAAAAAAAAAGAAGTGCCAAATTTATTCCTGGCCAGCTGAAATGTCTGGCCTCTGTTGAGCTTTCCAAAATAGTATCTATCCACCGGGTTTGTGAGCTTGGAGAGACGAGGTGTTGTTCAGACAGGATGTGCTTTTAGCAGCAGGAGCCACAATTCTCTAATTTTTTTTTTTTTTTTTTTTTTTTTTCGGTGAGTTTGAAGCACTTTGCTCTCTGCTTCTGCACTCCAAGCTGCTTATGTCCAATGGCATGCTTCACTTTTTTTTTTTTTTTTTTTTGAGGAGGAACCTGGTGTGCTTCAAATTGAAAATGATTCTGCGGTACTTTGATGCTTTTAAAGCTGAAAAGCACCACACTGTCATGCCGTTCTCTTCTTGGCTTGGGTTTGGAGTCTGTGTTCTTATCGAATGTGAACAAGGAAAATGGGGGAACAACTGTTTGTATTATACACTGTCCAAATTAGAGCCATTGAAATGAACGGTAAGCAGCGTTGTGATTGGCTATAATGAACGTTGCACTGCGTGTGTGCTGTTAATCTGCACTGCAGCAGCTCTGGAGGTGTGAATGATCAGCTGTTCTCTGGATTGGGGCCGTCCCGGTGAGACTGACCCCCCAGAGGAGCAGTGGGACGGGGCAAGGAGGCTGACGGTGGTCTCCTATCAGAAGACGGGACTCTCGTTTGAACGCCAGGGGTGTGACGTGTGGAACAGGCTGCTGTGTGTTATAACCAGTGATGGGAGTAACGGTGTTACAAAGTAACGGCGTTACTTTTATCAGTAACGAGTAATCAAAGAAATTACTGTTTCCCCCGTTGTAACGTCGTTACCGTTACTGACAATAAAATGCGCCGTTACTTGCCGTTACTTACTACTAATACTTATTATTATTATTTTACTATCCTGTTCGAAAAATGTGCGTCTTGTGGAGAAAAAGCGGTGTGTCAATTTTCAAACCGGTCGGACTTTGCAGTTTTTTGTAACTTATCAACATGCATGGAGAATGACTCAGCACAAATTTGAAAAATCGTCTGTGTTCTACGACGGCAGAGCGGATAGTTTCGCCGCCTGTCGTACAGAAGACCACGGGTTCAATTCCCCATCCTGACTAACTGGCATCACTACTTTAAACTATAATGAATTACTTTTTCAAAGTAACGTGCCCAACACTGACAATGATAGATGAAATTTGACAGCAATGTTCACACTGCAACAGCAACGCAAAAATATGTGTATTAATAAGAGGATTTAAGAAAAGAAAAAAGTAATCATAAAAATTACTTTCCCCAGTAATTGCAGCAGTAATTGAGTAGTAATCAAAATTACTTTTTTACAGAAGTAATTAGTAATTGTAACTTATTAGTTTTGTGAGTAATTGGTCCCAACACTGGTTATAACATCACATTATTGTTGAATTGCATTGATGTGATTTCTCCCAAAGATCAGAAAATGTCAGTAGCTGCTTTAGAGGAATACAGTCACCAAAGGGGTCTGAAAACTCGCTAAATCTCACATTAAATTCGCCACCCATGGTGAGGTTTTCCTCCTCTTCAGTAAACTAACAACACAAGTTAATGTTGTTGCTAAGTAATTGACAACAGCTGACTTGTTGGCTGCAATAGTAAATGGACACTTCCTCTCATTTAGCCTGTTCAGGCGTCTAAAAAAAATACGGCAGAGCGATTTGCCTCAAATTTTCACACCTACCGAGCACGTTCCTGGGCGATCGGGCCCTGAGGCCGGTTCACTCGCACAGGTCTGGTGACCCGTTACATGAAGCTGAACCTTAAAGTGTGGGCTCCCCGAGCTAAACTGTTAGCGTGGCTTATCTGCTTTCATGCTAAAAAGGGCACGGGTGCTTCCTCCAGGCCAGATAAGACGGCTGTGGAGGAGCAGGCTGGAGGTGAAGGTGTTATCGTGGGAGGAGGACGCCTCCTTCAACAGGGAAGCTTTGCCCTTCTCTCCATAGCTGCTGGCGCTCTGTCACACCAGACGAGATTAGCAACGAGTGCAGCACTGAGGCCACCAGAGATAAGAGAGAGAGAGAGAGAGAGAGAGAGAGAGAGAGAGAGAGAGAGAGAGAGGCAAGATGTAGTCAACTAATGAAGCAAAGTTTATCCTGATTTAACTCCAGAGGTTGATCCAGGTTGCACTGCCACTGACAGATTAGGAAGTCAATACCAGTTTTAATCCCGGGAATTATGAAAACACCAAAATGCGATGTAGGTTTAGAGAATGTGAAATTTTAGCAATGGGAAAATCTGACTGCTGCAGCTACAAATAGCAACAGGATACAGCAAAGGGGGAAAAAAAGAATATAAATAAACCAATTAAAGCTGCTGAACATGCCGTTAACTACCATTATTGGTGAAGTGCAGCTGATCCTGGAGCAGCATCAACAGGTTAGCTGCTCCGGTGGAAGATGGATGGATGAGGGTGATGTGGGTGAGGGGGGGGGCGGCTGAATTCCCTCCGCGTGGTTTCTCTGTGATCAGCAGGTGGTCTGCAGGAGGGAATGTGATGATAGACCGAGGGAGGAACTTCTGGTATGTCGACACGGCTCCTGCTGTAAAACACAAGCCCGGCTCTGTGCTTCACGGCAGGGAGCAGCTGCGCCCGTTCCTCCAACTGCAGCTCTTGTAATTTGGAAGGAATGAGCCGCGCCGTCCCCTCCCCTCACAACAAAATACCAGCGAGGTGCCCCTGAGCAAGGCACCGAACCTCCCACACTCGTCTAACGGAGCTGCTCAGCGGCCATAAATAGAAGACTCTGGTTGTTTTATTCAAAGGCTGGCTAATATTGCTGCTCAGTCGGACATCTCTGAAATGACGGAAGCAGCTTCAGGGTGGGAAATGACTCAAATTCCTTCTAAAGTAGCTATGCCATAGAAGAAAAATACTATTTAATACTGAAAGCTCTGCATTCATTCCTTATACCTTGTAGGTATTCTCAGTAAATACATGAAGGTAGTCGTCGTTCAGAGTTAAATAATTGATGAATTAATCTGTAAGAAGTATTTTAATGTTGTAGCTCGAACTGCTCCATATCCTGTTGGCTGGTTTACACTTGAACAATGCAACACGTGATGTTTTGCATGGAAAAGCTTCTTCTGCAATGCAACTCAAGCTCAAGTACAAGATTTCCCTCTGAAATGCAGCGCAGGAAAGGCAGAAAAGTCTCACTGAGTGGAAATACTCGAGTAAAGTGACAGAGCCTCAAAACACAGAGGATCTACTGAGGTACTTTCCACCTCCGGGTGTCAGCCTGTGAAACCCGGTTAAAATAATTTCACGGTTTCACTGGGGAGTTTTGGTGTCACATGATCAAAATTATGGTTGCTTTCCCATCCTGGTGCATATAAACTTCTAAGGGGGAAACACTGAATCCTTTCATGGCCTTGTTATGCGATGCTCGCTCCTTGAAAATGACTTGAAATTCTGGTACTTTCCTCCTCAGCTGAGGTCAATCTCACGGCGTTACGACGCAACGGCCAAAACAAACCAAGAATGTCCCCGGAAAAACTGAGCAAGAAATGACTCAAAACAAAAAGAAACACCCCTGTCTCTTTTTTGTACACAGGCGCATGACGAATGGGAATCCCTGCGAGGTGAAAACCATCCTCAGGTTGCCATAACTCAGCGCGGAGCCCGCCGCTGTGTTGCTGATGTCTACATTGCGCCGTCTTCTCCATAGAAACGCCCGGTCCTGGCATACTCGGCTGCCTCTCCGAGCAACAGATGAGCTGGAGAGTGGAGGCGGTGGGGAAAGGTATGCAGCTTCAGGCCCCACGGCACAAACCACCGCCGCCCCATCCAAAAATCTGGGCTGCAGACCCCGAACGCACACCGAGGAGTCCCAAAGCCACAAGTCCATCAGTTATTAATTTACTAGAGGTTATCACGAGGATAAACGCCTGTGATTTTAATGAGAGATTTCATTAACCCACTGGTATGAAAAATGGTATGAATTTTGTATGGAATCATGTCTAATTTCTGTCTTATTAGCAGCTGTACATTTGGACAAATTCTTACCACATGGCATTAAGGAATACATCAGCCACTGGTTTATACTAAAACACTTACAAAAGACATGTAACATATTTAAGTCTGAAAACAAATGCTAAATTGAAGATAATACAGATTTGATCATTCTGATGTCAGACTGCATTGGTGCTAGAAAACAGAAACTGGCTCGCAGCTAAATTTGGCACAAAGCATCTTTTCTCTTTGTTTGAGACTGATGTATTGTACATATAAATAAATTCGATAAACTAAATGTAGGATAGTGTATTTACATCATTTGCTATCTATCATATATGTTGTCCTGTTGTCCCTGTCCCATTTTAGCATTAAAACTTCATGATGTTTCTGAATCCACTGATTCCTGTACATCTGCAGTGGCTGACAACAGGAAACTGGTCAGGGTAAATGATAATTCTGCTAATAATTCCTCTGGGTGTCCTAATTTGTGGCCATTTCACTTAAATAAACTTTCTCAAGATTAATAACATCCCAGAATTCAAAACAAGGCCAGCTGCAGCCTCACAAATTGATAATCTTTCTTCTTCGTTAACCGTGTTGCCACTTGAGATTTGTGATTTTAACAGGATTTTAAAAAGCTGGTCATCTTGTTTTCCTGTTTGTTTGTTTTTTTTTTTACTACTTTGGAGAAAATATTTCAGACACAACACGTGTTGGTGAGAGCCGTCACACCACCCTTGAAAACGCTCTTCCCTCTCTGATTTTTTTTGTCCTTCTGCCAAAGTTAATCATCTCGCTCCGACTCTATAACCATCACCGCCTTGTTTCCAGTAAATAATCCTCTCTGAAGTATTACTGCTGTAACACACACACACACACACACACACACACATCACCTGTTACAGGACTATCTCTCACTCAGACAGGATTTCTCGAGTTGATGGACCCGTTTGAGAAATCTTCAGCCGAGCCTCCAAAACACAATCCGCCACTTTGAGGCGACGTTCTCAGATGCCGTCTCTTCTCTTATCTGCAGCCCGGCCTGATCGAGGCTGCTCGACGCTGATAAGCTTTTTATTGCTTTCACTGTCAAACAGTTTGCAGCCGGCGGCCAAACTGAGACGTCACGATTATGACTATCATGAACACCTGTACTTTTTTTTTTTTTTTATGTGGATGTCTACATTCTTCCCTATAGACTGAACTCAATATTCTTGGGTGAACAGTGATGGCTGCATCACAATAAGACCAATACTGTAGGATCATGTACAGCTGAAGTCTTTTGCATAACAGAGATTCACCTGGCTTCATGATTCTCTAATTGGTAATTCGATTCAAGAATTTTTTTTTTCTTCTTTCTGTCTTTTTTTGGAACGATTCCATTGAAGTTGGCAAACCGCGAACAATTTAATTTGGTAGCTCTAGCCAAATTTTAGATCCATTACATAAAACCTTGGAATGTGAAAAAAAATAATAACAATAATAATAAGACAAAAGAGGTCCTTAAACATTATTTATGCAAAAAAGCAAAACTTTTTAGGTCTTTTTTCCTTCATTTCCTATCAATTCAGGCCGCAGCCAAGAGAGCTTTATCAATCACTATCTATTGATTTCTTTTAGCAGATCAACTAATGAACGGTATAACCGCATAAAATCCAAACACCACTATTCATTAAAGCTTCACTCGGGGACTTTTGAGGCACAAATGGCAGCGAGATGTTAATTGTTTCCAGAAACTTTCCAGCTTTGAACTTTCAGATATCCTACATCAGCACGCGGCACGCTCACGCTCATTACCACCTTAAACAGTTTGCTGCACTTTATACAAGCTGACACAGAAGACACAGAGGAGGCAACAGATCTGAGAGGTTCATTTGGGCAAACAGAACATCTCAATTAGCTTTAGTCCTCTTTGTGATTCAACAGGATGAGACGGATGAATTCCCACATAAAACCTCTCGCCTGGCACAGGTGTAAAGGCACCAAAGGTCGAGCGCTCGCAATCGTGTAGTTCGTATCGTCTTACGTTACCTGGAGACATCAGTCATCTCCTTAGATCAGATGAAAGTTTAATGATCGCCTCCGGGGGAAGCTGAGGCTCGGCAGCGGCAAGTAGTAACAGGATACATCCAAGAACAACAGACACAAATGATTTACTCGGCGGTTATGTTTCCTTTGAGGTTTGTCGCCTCTCTGCTCCCTGATGAGGCTTTTCCTATGAACATATGCTGTTGTCCCGAACGTGCTGTAGATCTGTCAGTCATGTACATGTGGAGGAGTTTGGCTCCGCCCCGTCTTTTCCTGCATCAACACCCACAGCACTGCTCACCATGTCCTCCAGCGGCACAAACGCATTATTATACATCAACTATATATAGGGCACTGTATCTTATTGCATTAAACTGAATCAAAGTGAGTTCTGTGCAAAATCAACACGTTAGTTTAAGGAATACTTCACCCAAAATCTATATGTTTTGCATCGTTTACTCACTCTGACTTGTCATGAATGTCTCACAAAAAAGTTTTTTTTCAGCCCCATGCCACACGGAGGCTTAAATGGAGTTGATTGGAGACTTTGAGGAAAAAAAAAAAAAAAAAAAAAACAGCAGCAAAAAGGATCTGAAAACTTTTGTTTCAACTTCTAAACTGTTTACGCAGCATCATCCAAGTCTTGATTCTGTGTTTGTATGTTCCAGCATGTCCAAAACCAAGGCACTTTTGCTAAAAAAATAAAATAAAAATACAACTGCTAAATAAACCTTTTCTGGAAAATGCCTCATGCATGAACACCTGTGTGCTACTGTATTGTTTCTGAGTGAAGTATTCCTTTTAAAGTACCATCCTTTTTGGAACACACTTTTGCTTGTTTTGAACAAATGTTTGCTGTTTCTTTGCCATATCATTTCATTTTTTCTTTACTCTTGAAATAGTGTGGTCAAGATACAATAATGTGTAACAATAACTGGCCCCACTGTTGAAACAAGAATGAGCTAAAAAAAAAAAAAAAAAACAATTTCACTGAAAAATCTGGAGGTCTGAGTGTGTATTTTTTAATATTTTGAAGCTCAAAACGGAGGCTTGCCACAAGCACATCAATATTCAGGTGACTCTGGTTAACTGCACAAATAAAACGATTTTGACTTTAACTTTGACTCCATCAGAAAACCGGTGATGTCAAATCCAACCAAACGGCCAAACAGCGAGCCAACCAGTCAGCCAACCAGTCAGCCAGTCAGCCAACCAGCCTGCCAACATCCAGCCTCATGAATCTTTCATGCGTTCGACAACAGCTCTAAAATGTGTTGGAACAAATCCTGCGGAGCGGCCCTGCCCCTCTCGCTGCCAGAGAAACGAGTTCATCTCCACACAGGGGACTTCTCACCGCTCTCTCTCTCTCCCTCTCTCCCTCTCTCTGTCTGACCCGCACCGTTTCCTTCTTCTCTTTCTTCTGTCTCTCCACCTTTATGCTGCTGTCTCTCTTTCCTCCTTTATTTGCTCTCCAGAGGATTATTCCCTTCCTCTCTTTCTCTGTCTGGCCTCGATGTCTGACAGATTCCCTCCACACCCATCCAGACCACACATACTGCAGGCGGGAATGCAGGACACACACACACACACACACACACACACACAAACACAAACACGGTAGGAGCAGCCAAACACAAAAAGAATGAATGCGAGCCTGCACAAATTCATACATTTTGCATTAATGCTAATTTCTTTCAGTGATTATTACATCTGTTCCACCAATTTCCATGTTTTCAAATCATATTTAATCAACATAAAGAGACTGGGACAACTGAACCTGTGCAATGTCAAAATATTACCCGAGGAAGAGCGCTGAGCTATAAATGTGCTGTTTATTCTGCATGTGTACAGATTTATAGCCAATTTCTGTTCACCAGCTCATTGCACGCTCCCCAGTCTCTGCATTTTGATTATATTCTGTGCTTTGAAATCCCTTTTCTCCTTGCCATTCTCTGACACTCAACTAATCTCTATGTGTAGGCTAGGGACGAGATTTTGGTATTGAAGCGCTCTGGCTGCTGTTTGTAGTCCAAGTTGGCTTTTACGCAGGTGGACAGTCCCTGCGTGGAGCGAAAGACGCAAAAAACGCAGTGGCTAAAATGTCGTCTGGACCTAAAACACCTAAAAAGTGTCAACGTTTGTGTACAGAAACTGAAACTGAAACTGAAACGGAAGTGAGCAGCTACACCAGACGTCCCGAAAAATTTGGCCTCGAGAGAATAAACCGTCGTTTATTCTAGTCGACAGGTTCAGAGATGAACATTCGACCCTTTAAAATGTGATAACAGGGTTTCCTCCACGATTTTTTGAAACTGTGGGGGAGGGCTTCAGCTTTGTTACACAATCTATGTCAGTGCACTGCTGTAGCCTGGAAGGTTTCTCTGCCTTTTGGACTCGTATGGTGCCAGAGCAGCTATTGTAATGTTTTTTTCTTGGTGGTGCGGGTGAAACGACTGGAGGGGTTGTGTTTGCTTCCCTCCATGTAATTTTCCCCAGACATACGTTCATATTCCACACAAAAACAGCATTTCATTCAAATTATGTCAAATTCCGCGATATTCCGCATTAAAAATAGATCCCGTTTTATTTGGCTCATTCCGCAATTCCATACGCGATTCCGTGAGCGCGGAAATTATGGGCCCTACGATGTAAACATTAACGATAACATTAGGGTCGTTTTCACAGGCTTGCACAAAAAAAAAATGGATTAAATATAATCTTGCCCAGGTACCTTTCTCTCGCCCTTTTCTCTCCCTCTGCGAGCGCGCTGCAGTAATAATCAAACAAGCGGGTGATGACACCGGTGTTCATTTTTCAAAATAAAGTTGATTGCAGTGTAGTGTAACATTTCATGATGTTTAAATTCTCATTTCAAACTCTGATTATAGTAAGTATATGTGCGCAAATATAGGCTCTATATACACTACTCACAAAAAGTTAGGGATATTCGGCTTTCGGGTGAAATTTCAGGATGAACCTAAAATGCATTATAACCTTTACAGGTGAACTTAATGTGACCTTCTGTAAACTTTTGAATGCACATGTCCAACTGTTCAGTGTTTCAGTACTTTTTGCACAAGTTGCTGTTCTCTAACAAGGAGTTTAACAGCAAAATTCACATCAGGTGTTTGATGCTCCAGCTCATCGAGGTCGTATCATTAGGGAACGGCTGCTGGAGACTGGGGTACCTCAGATGGAGTGGCCTGCACTTTCTCAGACCTGAATCCCATAGAAAACCTATGGGATCAGCTGAGTCGCCGTGTAGAGGCTCGGAGCTCTGTACCCCAGAACCTCAATGTCCTGAGGGCCGCCCTTCAAGAAGAGTGGGATGCCATGCCTCAGCAGACAATAAGTCGACTTGTGAACAGCATGAGACGTCGCTGTCAAGCTGTAATTGATGCTCAAGGGCACATGACAAGTTATTGACACTGACATTTTTTGTTGTGGTATATCCACCACTGTTGTTGGCTTTTGTTTCAAGAAATTGTTTGAGATGAGGAAATCACCAGTGCATGCTTCTACTTAAATGCCCTACTTTCATGATATAATATCACTGTAGCGTGAACTTTTTACATTTTCCGTAAATTTCACCCGAAAGCCAAATATCCCTAACTTTTTGTGAGTAGTGTATATATCCATTTATACAATATACTTTAAATTGTTTTAACATCTGGGAAAAAAATCATTCCGAAGGCGTGGTGGCTTTTATTTTGCCGTGGCAGCGCGCCACGATCAATTACATGTAGTGGAAACCCTGGATAACAATCTTACCATGTGCATTAGTAAAATAATATTTGTTGCAATGCTTGGTCAAATCCGATTTCACATGATAAATTATCTTCACCCTTGACAATGAACGCCATTTAAAATTTCTCCAGTGGGTTGGCACTCGGCTGCGATGCTGTGCTCGTTGCTGAGTGTCATGAACAATGAGCTACTATACTAGTGCTGGTAACTAAACACAGCTGTCATTAACTGAGTAAATGGAGCTCTACCTGTGAGTTACCTTACAGCCACACTGCGCTTGTCCTTGGCTTGTTTTTGTACATTTTTGTATAAAACTGGATGACATTGCCACAATTACAGACTCCTCCATGTCGGATTTTTTTTTTTTTTTTTTTTTTTTTAAAGAAACAGAAAAAGAAAAAAAAGTTTGATAGGGTATTTTTTATTGGCTGTCCATGTAGTTTCATGCCTCAGAGGTCACCACTTATGAAACTGACATAAAGACGGAAAACTACATTCTAATAGGAAATTATGTTTTCTTTTTAATCGTCGTTTGGAGGGTTTTCAATGGAAGTGAATGACAGATGAGGTTTTTGTTCGCTCAGCACACACACACACACACACACACCATCTGATGGCACCATTCAGGCGGTTTGTTATACACCACCTACTGTATATATGGATCCAGTGGATTTATATGAAGTGTACACTGTTAAATCTACACTTCATATACAAACCAGCGGTGTAGGTAACAGTGAACAAAACCTCAGAGGACACACACACTTCTCCAACCAGGTGTTGCTTGAACTGAGGCAGGCAGCACACACACACATATATCCACACACACACACACACACTTATACACCTTGGGTCCTTTCACACATTTTAGATTCTACTCAACACGCTCCGGTGTTGAATTTGTCGGTCAGGTTGTTTATGTATTCCCCATTTGCACCCTCCTTGTTTTTCTATTCTCTCGTTGTGTTTATTGTACTTTATATTACTGCTGGCTGCTGCACGGGGATCATTAAAGTTTCATCTCATTTCAAAGGAATAATATATTTGACGAAAGAGCTAAATCCTTGGAACAATCTCTTGTTCTTTTATCCATCGGCAGAAATCTGTCCAAGGTGGAATCAAAATATTCTAATCAATAACAGAAAAAAAAAAAAAAACATCAAAAGCCTATTCCTGAACGTGCACCGTGCACAACTGAGCTTTCTACACTTGGAAAACATGGAATAACAAGAACATTTTTCATCAACATACACCTTTCCTCAATGATCCCTCCGAAATTTTGCATTGTGCTCCGTTTTAGAGGCGCTATTTATGAAGCGTTTTTAAACACGACTATATGATTGCCACATTAATAGCGAAACCTTGGTGTAATTACAGCAAACAGATGAGATTATGATGGAGATGAATGGGAGTCGGAAAGTCCCGAGCTGCTATTTATCCTGCCTTTTGACCTAAATGTGTTCGAGTGCTTTTGTGCAAAAATTGTTTGGAGTTTGTAAAGCACAGTCAGAGAGCCACTGGCGACGAGACGCAGCGTTTAAGGTCAGCCAACATAAAGAAACGTAAAAAAAAAATGCTATAATCGAACAGCAGATTTCCAGACGAATCGCGGCGCTAAACGCAGAGGACGGGCTGTGAGAGGCCGGCGCTCTGCTCCTGTTTGTTTACAGTAATTATGACTAATGTGTGGAATTAAGATGCGATCGTTTTATTGAAATGCTGAGATGCCTTCACCTCAGGAGTGAGAGCTCTCCGCCGAAGATCTGTTGTCACTTTGCCGTCTGTCCCTGACTGACCTCCGATCTGTCTGACAGCCTGCTGCCTCTGTTGCTATGCTGCTGGGTGTCTGCCTCCTCACACACCCATGGGTCTGCAACCACTGAGAAGCACAGTCTCTCTCTCTCTCTCTCACACACACACACACACACACACACACACACACACACACACACACACACGCACACTCCTTCTCTCTGTCTCCATAATTCAGGTATATGAATTTGAAGTGCTGCATTATTTAACTGTGACACATTTCCAGTGCCCAGTCTCCCCGCTGATCCAAATCTGTCACTTCACCCGGCTCGGCTCAGTGTGACACGGCCCTTCTGGCCGGACACACACACACACACACACACACACACACACACACACACACTTCACAAGAAATGCATGCAAATACGCACACATACTTAAAAAAAAAAAAAAAAAAAAAAAACGAGCACATGTGCATCCTCTTCTTTATCAACACATGCAACTATTTGAACACACTCTATGCGCGCGCACACACACACACACACACACACACACACACAGAGGCAGACAGATCCGTGCACTCAGACAGACAGATGCGTCCAAAAATGCATCAGCATCCACACATGGGCACACATTCAAATACACACAAATGCAGACAATTACACACTCTCTCTCTCTCACACACACACACACACACACACAGACACAGACACACACACACACAACCCAGACGTGTCCTCAGTACAATCTAGGACAGCGTCTCACCTCGCAGCAGACTACTTTAACCCAGTTTAGTTTGCTAAAGCTCCATTAAAGTCTCCCAGTCTGAGCTGACCACCGACCACAGTCTGACAGCTACACCACACCTGGGAAGTGGAGAGTGTTTTTGTGTGTGTGTGTATGTGTGTGTGTGTGTGTGTGTGTGCGTCTGTGACCAAACACCTGCTTTACTCTGAAAGGTAGAGTCAGGTTAAACAACACCACGTGGCTGCTTTTATCATATTATCATGGTTAGAGACTCTCTCCATAGACCAGGGATGCCAAGTCCGCGTTTTTTCCGCCAAATTGGGCTACTTTTTAAGTGTTGGATTTTTATAGGCATATTTTGAGTTCTGATATTGGGCTGATTTTTGGGCCCTTTTTATACCAGGTTGGGCGGGTTTTGGGCTTGTTTTGAGTTGCTGTTTGGCTGCTTTTGGCTCACAGACCTGGCAACCCTGGTTAGAGACTCTCTCCATAGACTGCCACTGAAACTTACAGGTGGCTGAGTGCCGACTGCTAGTTAGCATGCTAACCGACTCAAACATCTCAAACTGTGGCTCAAATTGTGGCCTTTTTTTTTTTTTTTAATGAAACACACCCCAAAATATTGCCTAACATTTTCGTCCAAGTTGAGAGTGTTTTCCATCTTTGACCTACCTGGCAGCAGACAGTAAAGTTGAATAAAGCGGGAAAATCAAAGAAATCAGGTGTGAATGAATGAACGCCTCTGAAATGGAAATGCCAGCCTCTATTATAACTTGTGTTCAACTTTTTTAAACAAAACTCTGAAAACTCTGTCATGACTCTAGCGGATGATAATAAGTATATGAAAGCCAGTCGCTAAAACAAACAGACAGAGAGCAGTTTGGGCACATTAGCATGGCTAAGCTAACGGGCTAACAGGCTAACGAAGGCAAAATAAACCGAGACACTGATTCGTTGACTCGGTAAATAACACTGCGTCCAAATTATCGGAGTGTGTGGCTTCCCCTCGCCTCCTCCTGATGTCAGCCCAGTAAGAAAACACCGACTCAGACGTGTGTGTGTTAGGGTGGCCATACGTCCGGATTTAGGCCGGACAGTCCGGAGTTTAAATGCCTTGTCCGGCGTCCGCCGCAGCCTCAAGCCGGACGCTTATTTGTCCTCCTTTTTGGAGTTGCACTTGAACGCAACGCTGGCCCGGACTGTACATCGATATCAGTCATATTTTTCGTCATAGACTTTTAAATTACAATCCAGAAAGTGCATTAATTGGATGCGCGTTAGTTTTTCTCCTCCTGCGCTGCTGTGTGCTCATGCCGGAGTGCGTGTGCGTGTGCGTGTGTGTGTGTGTGTGTGTGTGTGTGTGTGTGTGCGTGTGTGTGGCGCTGTCTGAAGTCTGAAGTCACTGGCTAACAGCAGCACACTGGCTTAGCTTGTCTATTCAGAGAAGAGGTATCACTTCATCTTATTTTTCAATCTATGTTATCACATGCATACTACTGCTCATTCATTGGTAGCTGAATTGTTAGGTCTGTTTGATAAGTAATTTACATTTTTAAAATAATAATTTAAAATATTGTTAAATTAAAAAAAAAAGCCAACATGATGCAGGTCAAAGACTAAAAAAGAATATTGACTAAAACTATTGACTAAAACTAGACTAAAATACTTTGGATTTTCTTCGACTAAAACTAGACTAAAATACTTTGGATTTTCTTCGACTAAAATGCGATTAAACAAATAAGAATTCAAGTTGACTAAATATGACTAAAAGTAAAAAGGGCATTTGACACTAGACTAAGACTAAAACTAAATTGAAAATAGCTGATGAAATTAACACTGGTGGACCTGACTCGACCCCCCCGGCCCGCATCGCCACCCCCCAAAGTGTCCTCCTTTTTGGTGTTGTGGAAATGGCCACCCTAGTGTGTGTGTGTGTGTGTGTGTGTTCTTCGTCTCTGTTTCACATGCTAACATGCTAACAGTGGCGCTAGCACTTGGACCTGAGCTACAAACAAGACACGATACAACATTTAAAAAGCAAACTACCATAATCGCTCTGTTTAATTGTACTTACACCACAGTGTGGGCAAATACTCTTCCCCTTTAATCCTCGTTCTATTAAAAATTAAAAATACATTAAAAAGCACAGCGGTTATTAGCCGCGTTATCATTGACCTGATAAACTAACAACCGGGAAGAAAAACACACCAGTGGATTTTTAAAAATATTATTTTCTCCTCTTTCCTTTGTATTGTTGGTAAATGACTGTTGTATTAGCAGGATAATCCAGCAACGATTCTCAGATTATCTTGTTTTTTCTCGCCTACTGGTTGTTTATTAATTTCCACAAAGCCACATTGACTCTAGTTTCCTAGGGTGAAACTACAGAATGTGAAGTAAGGACGCCATTTTGGCTCCACGACATGCTGACAGGTATATTTTGTGTAGCCTGGCCAATGGGATCAATAAAGTCTATCAATCTATCTATCAATCACTCCAATAATCAATCTATTTATCAAAGAAAGCATGAAAGACAAAATATCAGCATCTTCCTATATTCAGCTGCTTTCCCTAACCAGTGCAAGTGTATTTGTAGTGTATATCTGTATGTGTCTGTTTGCGTGTGTGTGTGTGTGTGTGTGTGTGTGTGTGTGTGAGAGAGAGAGAGGGAGAGAGAGAGAGAGAGAGAGAGAGATCCCAGCAGGCCTGATGTCCAAAATACAAGCATTCTGCATCCTGTGTGTGTGTGTGTGTGTGTGTGTGTGTGCGTGTGTGTGTGTGTGTGCATGTGTGTGTGTGTGCGTGTGTCCATCCACCCAGGTGAAGGCAGCCTAACAAGCTCCTGCTAAGACAAACAGGTGAGGAGGAGGAAGGAAGAGGAAGACAGGAGGTGGGGAGCCTCACACACACACACACACACACACACACACACACACACACACACACACACAAGGGAGCTGGCAGCTAATTTAGCAGCTAGCTAGCATATGGTAACAGCATGCTAGCCTGCCGTTAGCGAGCTAATCTGGCCTTTCGCTTGTTCCTCTAATGGAAACGCAGAGAACGGCAACATGCACTCTGGACCAAAAGGAGGAATTTTCTTAAAGTTTATCTGAGGTTAACAGCAGTCTGGTGATCTCACAAAATCTGCAAAATCACATAAATCATCAATATATATTTTTAGTTTTAGCCTTTATAGTTTTTATTGTATATATTTAGCCTTTATTCTTTTTTATTTAACTTTATTCTATGTTTCTACTGTTGCTGCTGGAACACCAGAATTTCCCTGGTTGGGATCAATAAAGTATATCTATCTATCTATCTATCTATCTATCTATTAAAGTAAAAACATGAAAGTAATGCAGTTACAAGACTTGAATAATCTCAATATTTTCAAATGCGTAGCCACTGAAAAAAAACTTCTTCATCTATTCTCATGTTTTGATAGCTGAGGACTGTTCAGACCAATATGCAGAGATAAATTTTCCAATGATATTGTGTAAAGGGGGTGAAAAGGGGTAAAACTACAATTTTGAGAAAATGGGTCATATTATTAATTATGACCATTCAGGCATTTGTGAAGTTCACAGTGTTATTCATTGTCACGTTCATTGTTTTTCATTGGATTTCCACATCTGACAGCCAGGACATCGAAATATGAATGACAGCCTTGGACTGTGAAGTTTGTGATCGCAACAAAATGAAGCTGAAAAGCCGAGGCAGAGCTGCACGGGACAGAAATGTACAGAATATTAAAAAAAAAAAAAAAAAAAAGGAAAAGAAAAAGGAAAAACGTGAAGGACAAGGAGGAGGAAATAATAAAAATAAGTAAAAGCAGCACAGAAAAAGGCCTTGAATCCACCAACCAAGTACACCACATGTATGTATGTATATGTGTGTGTGTGTGTGTGTGTGTGTGTGTACATATGGACACACACACACACACTCTGACAGCAGAGGGGAGGCGGTCGGCGGTGGTAAACATATGGCTTCCTGTGTATCAAGCCACATTTAAGAGGCACGTGTTGTTGACAGCACGCAATAAATAATGCAAGGCTTTTCCTGCCAGCATATGTTTCCAATGTGTGTGTGGTGTGTGTGTGTGTGTGTGTGTGTGTGTTCATGTGTTCTCTGTTTTTTCTCTTTCCTGTGAAATGAGGGCCTTGGGGTATTGCTGCTATGCATGCCGGCGTGTACCTGAGCGCTGGCGGGCTCGGGGCGGGTTAGATGACACAGGGCTTGTAGCTGTGCAGCTTTTCTGTAACTGGGCCTCGGTCAAGTTTAATTTTAGCATCAACAACCTGCCAAACATTTACATTTTACAAATATTAACATTAACCAGTGCAGCTTTTGCATACCTGAGCATGACAGGCACAGAAAAAAACACAAAAAATCTCCTGCACATGGTTGGTTTTCACTTGAAATTAAATTATATTTATTTATCGGCAACATTTCAGTAAAAGGACTTTCATCTTTCAGGGATAAAACACAAAGACAACCAGATGATTAATGTTGTACCAAAACGTTGCTGCATGTAAATATACACTACTCACAAAAAGTTAGGGATATTTGGCTTTCGGGTGAAATTTCAGGATGAACCTAAAATGCATTATAACCTTTACAGGTGAACTTAATGTGACCTTCTGTAAACTTTTGAGTGCACATGTCCAACGGTTCAGTGCTTCAGTACTTTTTGCACAAGTTGCTGTTCTCTAACAAGGAGTTTAATGATAAAATTCACATCAGGTGTTTGATGCTCCAGCTCATCGAGGTCGTATCATTAGGGAACGGCTGCTGGAGACTGGGGTACCTCAGATGGAGTGGCCTGCACTTTCTCCAGACCTGAATCCCATAGAAAACCTATGGGATCAGCTGAGTCGCCGTGTAGAGGCTCGGAGCTCTGTACCCCAGAACCTCAATGTCCTGAGGGCCGCCCTTCAAGAAGAGTGGGATGCCATGCCTCAGCAGACAATAAGTCGACTTGTGAACAGCATGAGACGTCGTTGTCAAGCTGTAATTGATGCTCAAGGGCACATGACAAGTTATTGACACTGACATTTTTTGTTGTGGTATACCCACCACTGTTGTTGGCTTTTGTTTCAAGAAATTGTTTGAGATGAGGAAATCACCAGTGTATGCTTCTACTTAAATGCCCTACTTTCATGATATAATATCACTGTAGTGTGAACTTTTTATATTTTCCATAAATTTCACCCAAAAGCCAAATATCCCTAACTTTTTGTGAGTAGAGTATTTTAATCTCAAGTGCATTAAGCAACAGGTGCGTTGAAGAATCTGATTCCAAAAGAAGAAGAAAGCTTCCACTTTTTGTGTTTAACACGGGTTTTAGCACATAAAAGACCTTATTATAAACATTTCAGTCTGCAGAGCCTCTTTCAGGTTATTTAACAAACAGCAAGAAACAACCATCTTAAGCCGGACAAGAGTTAACAAGACAAATCTATCTCATCCAATCAAATCCCTCAGCTGATAGGAAAGTTGTACAGGCTGTAGGTCTTTGCAGTATTCATTTTGTATTAAATAAGGTTACTTCACATCATTATACAGTCAGTTAAAACTGATACCACATCGAATAATAATAATATTACAAAATCCAAAGTTGGTAGGAAAGGATAGGAAACTAAAATCACTGATATCAACATTTAAATTTGAGCCATTTAGCCAAAATCGCTTTTCTAAAACAACTTAAAGGCCACAGCAACAATTAAAATGACCACAATGCATTCCTTCATGTACTATCTATGTCTTAATTGTTGCATGGACTGATAATCCATACATACTCAGTCTCCTATACTTCATGTTCATCTCCAATTCACAAATCAAGTGGATTTGATTGTAAAAATCAGTAAGGGATCAATAGCTTCCAGTCCATTACATGCAGACAGCGCGCGTCCCGTGTTTTGCACTGTTTTTATTGGTATTTCATTCACGTTCCGCATGGATCTCTCACCGCTGTGTTACTCCAGCACCGGCTGCCGTGCACGACCAACCGAGTTTCCTTCCTCCTTCACCCGCCACCACTAAACTCTAACGCCGTCAGCAGCTCGGCGCGGTTCAAAGCGAAGCCGAATCTCAACGAGTGATGGTAATTAAGTCTAGTGCCTCGGGGTCCTTCTCACCTGCTGCCTCGCTAAGCACTGCTGACACTCACCGAGGCTGACCAATACTTCATTATGGCTTAAGTGAAAAAGGATCGATAGCAGCTAGCAGAGCTTTCCAGTCTGTACAGCCTCCGTCTGGCTTCTCTGTCAGGCATCAATCACAGAGCGAGAGAGAGAGAGAGAGGGAGAGAGAGAGAGAGAGAGAGAGAGGATCAGCTGGAAAAGTATTGGCAAAGCTTCGCCGAGAAAAGAAAGCAAGTTCTGCAGAACGCCGTGACGGGAGGAGCGACTTGCAGTGAGGTTTTGTGATGACATTAACAAAAGAGGGGTTTGATTTCAAAATGAGATATCCACATGTAAAAAACCTGACACCTGACACTTCGACAGACTGACTCCTTTATGCTTTAGAAATATTGAATGACGAACTCGTCTGCCAGGCATCAGAGTACTGGCAAAGCTCAGCGAGACAAGGAAGCAGGCTCTGCAAAATACAGCGGTGACGGGATTTGTGGACACATTTTGAGAGACATTTTAGTCAAGAAGACATTTAAGACAATAGACCTGCTGTGCACATGTTGTACAAGTTCTGTTCCAAAGTTAGACACCCACCATGTCAAAAAAAAAAAAAAGACACATACTGTTACACAATGATTGATGGCAAAATCTTAAATCAGATTATAGCACTTTTTAAACAACAGTACATAAGCCAAGTCCCCGGTGGTGGACAAAATGAAACACTTTCCCAGAGTTGATTTTCTATATTTTCAACACCTTGAATGCTAAAACCTCTGGTAATGTTTTACATAAGGGCGGTACAGGAATAGCACTATTCAAATACGCTGCTGCCAACCACGGTTCGCAATCAAAGAATGTAGGAAATCCGGCAAACTCAAGTGGATACTTGTCTTTCCTCAAATTAGCGCTCAGGAGAAAGTTAAGTTCTTATTTCTGGCTGAGACTGACTGAGATCAGCTTGTCCATGAGCCATATGTGGCTGTGTGTTACTCAGGGCAGGTGTAAAAAATCAGTAAAATGGAGATTATAGGATTGATCAATATTTTAAAAACTGAATTTGGAACCTCCAGAGATTGCCGGTGGGAAAGTGGGTCACTGAAGCAGCAAACAGTAACATGTACAGCAATATATGATAGGACACAGCAAACATTAAATGAGATATGGGTCAGAATATAGCAGATCAGCGTTATGAACATTGTGCAACCAGCAGTTTCAACAAGAGGATGTGGTAAATATGACAGAAAACAATGACCAGAAAGACTGGATTACAGCATTTTGCGCAACTGTGTGCAAAGCAGCTCAGTAGAACGTACCGAGGAACAAAAACTAAAGGCAAGAAAGGCATGGGGACACAATATAAAGTATCATATGTATTAACTACATAAGGTAAATATAAAATAAGAAGAGGCTTTACTTCATGCTGTTCCTTTTCCCTCTCTCTTTTTTACTCCTTTACAATGTACGTCCCCTTAATGCCGTCTGACATCATTAAATAAATAATAAACCAATCAATAAATAAAACGGGACCACACTGCATGAGCACTGTGCTATGCTCATTAGCAAAACCACTTCCAACAGGAACAAAGTCCCTTGATAAAAAGTCATGCATTACTGGTGCAGGAACCAAACCACTCCCTGTTCATTGTGAGTGAAATAATGAGTCTCTTTGCTGATGATACTGTCCTTTAAAGCAGCGACCCTCCCCATCAAAGGGCAGTCTACATGAATGCGTTTAAGGACAATGCAGAAGACAATTATTGGTTTTGTTTCCTCGAGAGGGTACAGGATGTTTCCTGGCTTTGCTCCATGTGTGGTGACACACAAGAAGAGGGGATTCAGGTTACAGGGGAGGCCACCGCTGCAGCCCCACCCTGCAGAGCGAGAAAGATAGGAAACACATGGGATGACTGCCTGATGGTGAGGTAAGGATAGGATGAAGTTGGGTGATATGGTGGTGAAGGTATTCAGCACAAGATGCAACAGTTGCCAAGGTAACCAGAGATGCCCCTGTGGGTGAGAGAGCTTAGGTGCATGTTATTAGAGCAGGAGAAAGAAGCAGAGACAGAAAGGGAGAAACAGTTTAGGGGGAGAAAAAATGCTAGAGAGGACATCTGAAACCAAGACTTCACAATTGAAAAAGGTCATCATGACAATTACAAGAAAGGTGTAAACATCTTTGTTCACAGAAAAAAAGGAAATCTGAAAACACAAAGCTTTTCCTCAGACCTTGAAACATCACTGATTCAACAAACACAAACATGAGCCTGTTTGGTGCAGATTTCTACTTCTTCCTCTTGTGTGTGTCATTTCTACTGTTTGTCATCTGTGCTTACACACCAATGAAAATGAGGTTAGGATGACACGAAATATGTCCCGATTAGTCATATTTACGTCTCAAGGTTTTGTCATAGAAGCACTTCCACTCTTAACAGATCAAAAAAGTATTAGATGAAAGCCATAAAACAGTAGATAATTTTGTAATTTTTTATTCAATGGAGATTTAAAAAAAAAGGAAAATCAAGGAAAATCAAAATGGTAATAATGCTTTTTTTTTTTTTTTTTTTTTTTTAATTTATATGCATTTGATTAAATTTGTGTAAATTTTACAGGGATTCAATATCCACGACTGTTTCAGTAACAAGTAAATGTGCTTCTGTGTCTGAGTAAGAGAGAACTGAAATAATTTCCTTTTGCACAGAGAGCTCAGGTGCGAGCATGTCACTGAGTTCACAACACCGCTACTGGCATCAAACTGCTCTCTCTACACTCCTGCCATGACACATCTTCAATAATATTTCCACCAGAGGCTGGGAAAACACTCTCCAGACTACAGCCCAGACTCCCTGGGTATGAATGAAACCGAGGACTGCAAGCATGGCTGAAATGAAAACTTCCCCTGGACACATGCAGAAGAAATCCCAGAAGTATTCAAAATGCACTGGTGACACTTTTAAGGAAAAAAAAAAAAAAACATCTTGCACCGAAAGTCAGGTGTTGAGCCAAGCTCCACAGCCAGTTTTTCAAATAAAAACTTCCCTTTTAAAATTTCCCTTTAACAAATGCAAAATTCAACTCCAAATGCCACAGAACTCATTTGGTGGCATTTCAAAGTATTAATCTGAACTCTGACTTCACCTCCTGATATAATTACCTGATCTGACACTGAAGTCTCAGGGTTTTATGCGAAGGAGGCCTTGCCACGCTTAAACCACGCTAATCCAGATTAACGTCCGGCTGAGCCTTTTTCACCGCTGTGGTCATTCACACAGATGGAAATCCAATTTATACAATCAGTGTTTTCTGTCAAGCGATTGCGATTGGTCAGGGACTCGTTCCAATTGTCCTGATAATTCCCGTAAACAAAGTAGAAACACTGAGCTGTGATTTAATGGCGGTGCGGCCGACTCTAATCAGGTAAATCAGGGAGCTGGCTCATAATCTTTCTTGGTTTTTCCTGTTTCATGAGATATTTGCACTGCGCCTCATGCCCACATCATTGTCACACCCCTAATCACGACAAAGCACCCCTTTCAGGCATTTTTGCTATATTGAAACAAGAAAAGCAGGACACAGAGGCGGTATCAGATAATTCAGTCGATGTTAAGCCACAGTGCCTCTAGCTGTGTGGGCTGATGCCGGAATTAAAGCTCATTTTGGAGTCATTTGACTGAGACGCCACAACTGGAATCTGAGGATCATCACCAACATGCATTTCTCTCCTGTGATCCAGTAAAACTTCCCCTTTGGACCGATGCACCGGCCACTTGTTACTCCTCAGTTTACAGCCACAACCGTACCATACAGAGGAGTTCAACATGACCTGATGCAACAGTTTGAGAAGCAGGAGTGGGCGTGAGCGGGACAAAAATGACTGCAGGGAAATCCCACAAAACGGCCTATTAATATCAACCCAACGGAATGAAAGCCATCTCTCATTCTTTCCATGACCACTTTCCGTGTTTCTTTCCGGTTTAAAAATGCATGGAATGCATTCATGCAGACGGCAGCGGGCCAAATTCACAATCCTTATATATAGGAGACATACATCAGCCCTGTGTGGACCTCCTCTGTATGCCACATTGCTCAGAAACAGTGATGGAGGACTGACTGCAGTCTATATAATGTCTTACACAGCCCCCTTTACACTGTACATTAGGTGCTGTTGCTATTGCCCTTAAAACTATTTATTTATTTTTACTGTGTTTTAGTGTTTGGGGCAAAAAAAAAACAAAAAAAAAAAACACATTCCATAAAGACAAAAGATATAGCATTTATAGTTGTGTGATTTTCAGATTGTCCACTGAAAAGGACCAGAGGACGATTTATCCAAACTTGCCCCATGAAGGTGTTGCTGCATGCACTAAAAGCCAATCTTTTTTTCCATAAAATGTCAAAAAAAAAATGTATATATATATATATATATATATTTTTTTTTTTTTTAAATGTATATATAAATATATATATATATTTTTTAAATGTGTATATATATATATATATATATATATATATATTTTTTTTTTTTTTTTTTCAATTTGCACCATAATACAGAAACAATTACATAGATTAAAAATAACAATAATATAGAAAGTGCTGAAGATGTAAAAAACCCAAAATGGGCTTGTTCAAGGAAACCTCCCCAAAAATGAAGACAAGATAACAAATAAAATAAAAATACTCAAAATTAAAACAACAACAAAAGTACAAATACCATATTGTAACACAAAATAAAACCAGTATAAAATTAAGAGTAAGAGTGAAAGTGAAATAATTAGGTAGAAGCTATAGAGTCTTGGTGTATTAGATAGGACTTAAGACTTAAAATTAATCAAAGATCTAAATGTTTTCGCTAAATGAAAGTATGTATTCCAAAGTAATGAACGTCTGTAAGCAAAAGAAAACTGACTTTGTGTGGTACGGCCAAAGGGAGTATGAAGTTTAACAGCGTGTCTTGTATTGCGAGAATGAACCTGAGAGTTAACTGTAAAGAATTCACTGAAAGATTTAGCAAGCAAACGAGGAAAGTGAATCTAAAAAATACAAAACTGAGTCGCCAGCCCATCTTTTGACCCTTGTAACGCCCAGCCTGTCCTCTCATGAGAAGCTCGCCGTGGTTTGGCCTCATACAGAAGAGGCATATTTGGTTGAAGGCTAGTCGTTATCGCCGCCTGCGGGCTCATCCTTGGTGTGGACGGCCAGGCGCAAACCAGTAACCCCCCCCCGGTCCAAAAATGTTTCTGAGCAGAATTCCTCGAATACGACCACAGCAATGAGTCAGTCCAAAGATAGTGTTGCACCAGCTGCCTTGTAATCTGGTTTCCCTGAAAACAGTAGGCATGCTCCACACACTTTGCCACATTGAGCTGTGTTATGTAACAGACTGAAACCCCACAGCAGCATCCACGCTCTTTGTCATTTTAATCATTTTAACCCACGCACCCAGTCCAGTAAATGTACACGGATTTGTCTGGACGTCGGTGACATCGGTGCATCAGGGTCGTATCCGGCGGCGGCGGCGGTGGTGGTATTGGTTGAATAATTGGTCTCCGTGGAGATCTCTGGCCGCTAAACGTCCCCACAAGCGGCGACATCAATCACGGCGCCAACCCAGGCGTGTTTAATTAAAAATCTGAAATTTGAAATAAATTATTATTGCTCTGGGTCGCGCCGTAACGCGTTCGGCGCACACCCGGGCCACCAGAGAGGGAATTAGCGCTCGGTTAATTATGATACACTGATATGTGTGTTTCCTGTGGGGTGCACATGAAGTGTGTACGCTGGAGGGGGAGGGAGGGGCGGGGCGGGGGGGCACGCCTGGAAGGGGGGGCAGCTGTACAGGGTTATCAGGAACGGACAACAGAGCCGTGGTGTCAGCAGCTAATGTATGGACTACACACACACACACACACACACACACACACACACTCCTGCAACATGCTACAAGATGAGGGCGTGTGTGTGTGTGTGTGTGTGTGTAAAAATGCGTATAAATATGGTTTTATATGGAGCTACTGTTGTATGTGTGTGCACAGTTATAGATACAGTAGGCTTGTACATGTATAGAGCACAGTGTGTATGTGTGTGTGTGTGTGTGTACACGCATGTGTATGTATAGTGCTACAACAGTGGATATCTGTGTGTGTGTGTGTGTGTTTATGTGCTGCAACATACAATACTGTGTATATATGTAAGTGTGTGTATGCATGTGCACATTTGTGTTTGTGCTCACACACTTACATTACGTGTGTGTGTGTGTATGCATGTGCACATTTGTGTTTGTGTGTGTGTGTGTGTGTGTGTGTGTGTGTGGATCAGTGGCACTGTGTTTACACGCACGTCCAAAAACTTTTAAATCCCGACAAACACTTGTAGACTTGTAATGCCAGTACCTATCTGCGTTAACAACTACACACACACACACACACACACACAGCAGATTATATTTTTGGAGTGTGTGTGTGTGTGTGTGTGTGTTGTCAGCACAGCAGAAGGAGCAGCAGAGGTAGAGCCCCATCCCATAATAATAATAACGGCAGAATGCCCAGAGTATGTAGGTCACGCCGTTCCGCTCCCTCCGGCTCCACGGAAACCCAGCCAGCAACACACACACACACACACACACACACACACACCGTCACCACGCCAATGGACAACTGGTCCTCCCGGCAGCTCCCACATGGCGGAGCGCGGAGAGACGAGCGTGTCAGCAGCAGGCGGGGCCGCGTGTCACGTCGCATTTTGCCAGTTAATCCAGAAAACAGTCGGCCGCGCTGATCCGCCTCCCGCCTCCCGCCGCGGACACGCCGAAGAGCGACCCGCCGCCGGGAGCCGAGCCGAAACCCGGACGACATCAAACACACCGCCGAGGAGGAGTTCGAGCTCGGGAGCAGAGCGGCGCGGGACGGTTTTACTCAAGCTTCAAGTTCAAGTTCGCCTTCTGCTGCTCTGAAAGTGGGACGCTGTCGGTTCAGATGTGACCGCGTGTCGTTTCTCCGTGTCCCGTCACACTTTAATCTGTTTGCCAATACAGATTTTATTAAGTTATTTTAAACCAACTGACTGTCTGTGTCGTCTAGTTTTAACTTTCCCCCGTCATTTGGCAGCTGAGATTAGATTCACTACTGTCCTGGCTAACACACACACACACACACACGATGAATAATATGAATATAAGATTTTCATGATATATTAAATGGGGGGGAAAGTGTATAAATTGAATTGTCTTTTTGGCATTTTTGATGTTTTTTTAGTGTTTGGGCCAATAAAAACACATTCCTAAAAGAAAAGTGTGTCCCTTGTGTGATAGAGGACCACAGGATGATTCACCTCAGCCTGGCCCCAGGTGTTTGTTAGGGGTGCACTCCGCTTTCATGCCGATCTTTTTCCCCATAAAACATCAAAATTCCCCCGAGTCACTTGGCAACTTGCTTTTTCTGAACATTTGCCCGGTGTTTTTCAAACTTAATCTGAAACACACCGTTGTCCCGGCGGACAAAAACACCACAAATAACACGGCTGCTAGTTCGTCTGCCACGGTATCACATT